>NW_026071020.1:0-3092 GCF_014885135.2 Alexandromys fortis
ATACACATACATACATACTTAGGAACAACTTTCTTCAAAGAGCTCTCCCACAGATTCAAGCCTACGAACCAGGTACTAGGTTACATGGTTTTCCTAGATCAGGCTGGAGCATCCCTAATCCTGGACAGCAGCTGGATCCAGTGCATCAATGAGACGGCTAAGACCTCATGTTGGTGAGAGAGTCTCTGGCCCACCAGACAGCCAAGAGCTCATGTTGTTGAAAGAGTCTCTGGCCACCAGCAGTCACTCAACTCCAGAAAGCATTAGGATTCGTTTTCTAGCCACTACTAGGAGCCCATGGCCTCCCTCAACCCTAGGAAAGAAGGAATGGCCATGAAGTAGAGGGCAGTCCTCTTAGTTACTGTTGCATGAAAGAAAGGTCACATTGTCATAGAGCCAGTAATGAACAAAACAAAAAACAATGTCAATAAGCATAGAAAGGGATTGGAGGGGGAAAATGACATTTGGATGAGATCGCCGGCCTGATCTAGGCTCGTCAGCCCTTGCTACTGCCACTATGTAGCTAATGGATTGTAGAGGTAGTGTATCAATTATGTCCACATAGATTCCCTGCACAAGACAGGCAGGCGATCACTCCTCTCTGAGCAAACATCTGTCACATGAAGCTGATTATTTTATTGTCAGCCTTTTAGAGATAGATATTTGCCTGCTGTGTGGAAGCTGTCTCCTGTTTAATTCAATGACTTTTAGAAAATGAGAAAATTTTTATTCCATTTACTCATTCCTTAAAGCTCTTAAGAAGGCTGTGTAAAGCATCCCAGGACAGTAGACAGAAGCGATGAGACAATTTAGAAATAGAGATGAAATTTCAGTCTTTATCTCCTCTGTCTTCATAATCCCCAGGGAGGGAGCCCATGAAGCTTATGTGCCCTGTGGCCCTCTCATTGAAAAGATGCGGTGTTGTTTAATCTCTCTTGTGATAAAGTCTTATCGTTGTTAGGTGCCACACACGCCCCTAAGATGACTGAAGGCAAGAACTAACATGCCATGCTGAGGATTCAATCATTCAGTATGTCTCTAGGCTGGCCGCACAGTCTGTGTGTGCCCTTAGCTGTGCATTCAGTGTGATCGGGGACATCTTCACCACGTGACTTAATAGAGCATCCCGCAAACTTTGAGACTTGAAGGGTGATTTGGCCTCTTGGATTATTGCTTTCTAGGTCTGAGTTTGCAGGTCCCACTTGGCATCACTCACCCAGAGAGGACTGGGCACTGTTTGCCATGTCTAGGTCTATATTTATTTAACAGTGCTCAAAGGGAGCTGCATGAGCTCTTAAAGTAACGATCAAGTAGAAAGCATACATCCACTTCTCTTCCCCTGAGAAGCAATCACAGTGATTTTCTTCATCGATGAGATTGGTTTTTGGTCTTGTGTTTCTGTCCATGTTCTCTGGGAACTCAACCTTTTGGTGTGACTGTGACAAAGATGATGATGACGCAGTATCTATGATTTCTCTCCCAGGCCCTGACTCTCAGCCCACACCCTACCTGAATCAGCTGCCGCTCTTTTCTTTATGGTCTGTGTTGGAAACATTGTGCCCATTAATAATATTGTCAGAAGACCCTCTAAGATATGAGAAATGAGGCAAGCTTTATCCCTTATCACCCTAGCTCGAAGACTAGAATTGTTTTGTTCAGAATGAATGCTGATAGTGGCTGATTTAATAAGCAAGTGCATATCTCCTTTCCATGCTATAAGTAGCATTAACATCCCTGATTTTTTACTAAATGAAGTCAGAATTAAACTTGGGCCGTCTCACCCATGGTTACAACTGGCTAGGAAGACTCAAGACTTAACAACAACAACAACAGGGTCAGTAAGGGTGGGACTAAGAGTAGAATGTGTGGTGTCCTCAAAAAGTGATGTGACCTCTGGCTTGGAGAGGACAGTGTGTCCAGTCAAAGGCCTCAGCCTGAACATTTGGAGAATTAGTCCTTTGCCCTTATAGCTGGTTAGTGAATACATGACGAGGAAATCCTGATCTGGACATATTGTGTTGACTTGGAATGGTCTGAGGATTGACAGCAAAATGGCCTGTGACCGGCACGGAGTTCTGCGAGACCTGACATGTCTCTGGGGCAGTTAGGGCTGAGTTAGAACCTTTCCTCGAGTACTCACTTACCAAACAAGTGAGAGTAACTCTAAATAAAAGACCATTTTTACATGCAGTTTCAACCTAATACATTCAGAAGAATTTGAAGTTTGGAGTAACTATACGGAACAAGGTTTACCATTTTATGCATGCTCAGGTTTAGATCTCACTGCATTCATACTAGTGAGGTTTTCCTCACACTATTGCAAGGTGTGCAGAGGGATACCTGTCATCTCCAGAAGTTCATCTCAAATGAAGCTCTGTACTCACGAAATGGCAGACCGCACTTTCTCGCCTTGTCTCTATGTATTCCGCCTTTCTGGGACTACTACACGTGGACTCCCACTGCTCTTGGTGTTCATGACCAGGACAATGTGAGCGAAGGCTGTGTGAAACGCAATAGGCATGCGGCAGTTTCCAGCCCCACTGTGGGCTGTGATTAAGTGGGGAGTCCGGCAATGTGGCCATGCTGTTTCTTCAGTCTTCCCCATGATTAGATTTTTAAGCAGAATGCATACACAAAGGAGTGCCCACAATTCCGGCTCAGCTCAGCTGGGTTTAGGACTCCAGAGAGCACCATAAAGTGTTTTTCTTTCCCTAAGCTCTGATTGTTTCTTCTCCAGTAGCTTTACCTCAAGCAAGCTGTCCTTGAAGGTGATAAATAGTAATATGACCTAAAATCACAATGCACACAACACAACACAACACTCACATAGAGTAGAGACAGAGAAACAAACAAAAAAAAACAAAGATACAGAACAGAGAGAGAGAGAGAGAGAGAGAGAGAGAGAGAGAGAGAGAGAGAGAGAGAGAGAGAGGAGAAAGACAGGCAGGGAGGTAGGCAGACAAACAGACAAAGATATTAGTTAGATTATCCAATAGGGGATAATCCTTTTTCAGCAGAAAAACCAATGAATGCCCAAGATGGCATACCCTACACTGGCTGGTATCATCTTCTCATTTCTCAATCCAACACTA
>NW_026071021.1:0-2973 GCF_014885135.2 Alexandromys fortis
GGTGGATATGATTCCGATAACTGTCTACATGTATAAAAGTTTCAAAGAATAAAAATATTTTTATAAAAATAAAAAATTAAGACAAATAGGCTGAGACGATGGCTCGGTGGGTAAGGCACTTGCCGTGCAGGCACAAGGATCTGAATCTGAAATCCCAGGACCCATGGAGAGCTAACATAGTAGTACATGCTTAATCCCCACTTTCCCACAGCAGGATGTAAGGAGGAGGCAGGAAGATGCCCAGAAGCTTGCTGACAAGCCTGTCATGGCTGCAGATGAACACCAAAAGCTGGAAGGTGAGGGATAACATCCAAAAGTTATCCTCTGACCTTCACACACACCGTGGCATGCACACATTGCACTCACACACGTACACGTACACATATGCACACATACATCACACAAACACACACCCCAAAACTATTTTTTAAATTGATAAAAAGAGGGTGTGAAGGCACACACTTTTAATCCCAACACTTGGGAGGCAGATTTCTGTTTGAGGCCAGCCTGGTCTTAATAGTGAATTCCAGGCCAGTGAGACCCAGTCTTAAAAAAGAAAAAAGGAAAGAAAAAGAACTCTCAGTAGAAAAATAGAAACTACAATAGAACCAGATGGAATCTAAGCAATGGCTCAGTGGTTCAGAGCATAAACTGTTCTCATAAAGGCATACAGCTCTCTCTCGCTCTCCCCCCGCCCCCACACACATAGATATATACACCATATCTTCACAAAGTAAAGAGTGAGACGGAAAGTCTACAGTTGAAAATGGAGTGCCTGACACATTAAAGATCACTAGATGGGCTTGACACAGTGCTGAAGGAAGCAGGATAACCATTCATCCCGGAAGCTCAACACAAACCATGTAATCTGAAACACTAAAGCAAGACTTCACAAACTAAACAGATCACCCAAGGCAGAGAATTAAAGGGTCCAAATGCAGCTGAAGTCCCCAAAGGAGAAGAGAGATTTCCCAGTTTGGCTAAAGGCATAAATCTAGCCAAAAGCACCCATTCTCAACCTGTGGGTCAGTGGGTCACAACCCCTTTGGGGATTGCATATCAGATATTCTGCACACCAGATGTTTACATTAAAATTTATAACAGTAGCAAAATTACAATCAGGAAGTAGCAATGAAAACAGTTTTATGGTTGGGTGATGTGGGATTCCCCTCTGTATGCTGTGAATAAGTTTTATTGCCATTGATTAATAAAGATGCTGCTTTTGGCCAATAGCTTAACAGAATATAGCCAGCCTGGAAAAGATATATAGAGAGAGTAGGTAGAGTCAGAGAGACGCCATGTAGCCGCCAGAGGAGAAAGACGCAAGCTGCCAGCCTGAACCTTGCCGGTAAACCACAAGCCTCGTGGTAAAATATAAAAAAATAAATAAATAGAAATGGGTTAATTTAAGATGTAAGAGCTAGCTAAAAATATGCTTAAGCTATTGGCCAAACAGTATTGCAAATAATATAGTTTCTGTGTGATTACTAAGGGTCTGGGAGGCCAGAAGTGAACAAGTATCCTCCAACAGTTGGGGGTCACTACAACATGAGGAACTATATTAAAGGGTCACAGCATAGGAAGATTGAGAACCACTGGTCTAAAGAAGCTCAAGCAGATTGTTCTGAAGAACAGCAAACTCATCTACTAACATATGGACCCAAGCTTAGAAGGGTCCCTATTAGTCTCTCCAGGAGCAAGCATCAGGAGGTATTTTAAGACAGTGGGTTTCACTAATTTATCATAAGTTAATAAAAAGATACATATTTGGGGGTCACTTAAATGGCTCAGTGAATAAAGGCATTTGTTACCAACCTGATGAGCTCAGCTTGTCCAAGTCCTGTAAGTCACCCTCCAACTTGTATGTGGCATACATGTTCCCCCATGTAAAATCAACGTCCCTCCATAAAAATTAATGTAATGAAAAATTTTGGAAGCATATTTGAAAAGTGATATTCTATGTGTATAGTGTTGTGGGATATTTACCAGAGAAGACTGCTCGGACACTGGTTTAAGCCAATAGAAAATCGTTATTAGCCAGTTGGCAACGACACTGGGTATTCAGGTTCCCAGTGTAGCCCTGAGTCTTTCTCAGGGTGAGCTTTTAAGCACAAAAACCACATTCTGGGTTGACAGACTTCAGTTAATAAGAACTGCTAGCCAGGAGCAAAACTCCAGAAGTCAAAAAGGAAAATTAGTACATTTTGAGACTTTCCCAGAACTATGCAAACTTTGATGAATTAGGTCCTTGTTTCATTTTAGCTGGTGGTGCTGTCTATGTGCTCAGTTTTACAGCCTGAATCCATCATGGAGTCAGTTAGTCTAGGTCTAGGGCGCAGTCACTATAGTAACCAGGGCACAGTCTTCTCCAGCCCTGTCACCACCTACCGGTGAGAACAGCAGAGCTATAACAGGAAGGTGACGTAAAGCAGAGGTATCTGCTACAGTTCCCACCAAATCTGGGTTTCTAATTACCTACAGATATAACCACGAGTATCTGAGAATACGTCATGAAACTCTCGTGTAACCCCGACACAATAACAGCATTAGTCACAGAAACGTGAAAGGTGCTTTAAGCAGGCTCTGGATGTTTCCGGAGTATCCGCAGGGAGCGCGCTTACCCACTGAGACCAAGTTCCAGTAGTTCTCCAGCACCACAGTCCTGTACAAACTCCTCTGAGCAGGACTCAGCCGCTCCCAATCCTCCTGGGAGAAGTCTACGGCCACGTCTGTGAAAGTCACTGAGTCCTGAGACAGCACAAATGCATTTACAAAGTTTTGTAACATTTTTTATTCTGTTTTGGGGTAGAGGTAGTTACTAAATGAAAGAAGACACAAATGACTACATCTTGTATCATTCCTCTTATATGAAATGCCCGGGAAATCCGAATATGTAGACAGGAAACAGTGGTTGGCTGGGATTGGGAGTAGGTCAGAGACTAACTGTAGGTGAGCTGCTTAAGAAGGGAAGAT
>NW_026071022.1:0-3035 GCF_014885135.2 Alexandromys fortis
GCGATGGTGGCGCACGCCTTTAATCCCAGCACTCGGGAGACAGAGGCAGGCGGATCTCTGTGAGTTCAAGACAAGCCTGGTCTATAGAGCTAGTTCCAGGACAGGCTCCAAAACCACAGAGAAACCCTGTCTTGAAAAACCAAAAATAAAAAAGAAAGAAAGAAAGAAAGAATGACATCATAAAAATAGTCCTCCTCTTAGAAGCTTCCTTTGGGGTTGCTTTTAATGTTTGCTTATTTTGTTTATTTTTTTATGCATGCATATGTATCCCTGAGTACATGTCTGTGCACCATGTGCATTCAGGAGCTCTCAGAAGTCAAAGGGCATCTGATTCCTCAAACTGGAGTTACAAGCAGTTGTGAGCAGCCAGCCGTGTGAGTGCTGGGAACTGGACCCACCTCTTCCGGAAACACGGTCTGTGCTCTTGCCCACTGAGTCATCTCTCCAGTCCCCTCCCTCTGGGCTTTGCCCAAGTCACCGAGAAAACTTGAGTCCTTTGCTCCTGAATTCTTCATGCTTGTTGTCATCTATGATTTGACCCTTACTGTCTGTCTGTCTGTCTGACCTCTGAGACGGAATCTGATTAGCCTTATAATAAATGTTTATAGGAAAAGACCAAGACTTTCCTCCTAGTGAATGAGATTGCCTCTGTGTTCATTTCTCAAATTTAGCCTGTCATTCTGTGTTTATAAAATCATAAATTCTAGAGCAGGGTGGCATCTGGAGGTTCGTCAACTCCACCTGTCTGGGTCCTGGGAAATCAAGGCCCAAAGATGTTGAGCAGAAATGAGCTCGGCCCCAGCTCATCTATTCCCACTTTCTCTGAAGCATCATGGGAAGAAAGCATAGGAGGGTCCCAGTATCTATCGAATCCCTCCCACAGACAGAGAGGGAGGGATACACCTCTCTCCACACCCTGCATATTCGTTACTATGGGATTTATTGGCTCAACATGGTTAGTGTTAAACAAAATGGCTCACGTGGCTGAGTTGGCCCTGGTGAGGGATCAGCAAAAAAGAGACTGGAGCTTCTTTGATGATCATCTGGAGCTGTCCCTGAAGAGCTAAGACACAAGGCCAATTTTGGACGACAGTTCTGATTGCTGGATAAATCACGGCAGGAAATTGAAATGAGTGGTGTGGAGGGCGCCAGCAGGGCATATTAAGGGGAAGTAAACAGTCCTGTCTACCTTAGAGAAATCACTGCATCCAAACAGAGAGCATCCTGCACGCTGTCCAGGGAAATAAGAAGGGACAAGGAAAAAGAGAAACGTAGATATGAGATACATAAATCAAAATGATAAGGTGGTGAAAGAGGAGGCACAGAATTAAAAGGAAGGAAGAGAATGATAGCGGAAGATAAAACTGAATGGAGACGCAGATGGCAAGAACAAGAAAAAAATCAGAAATATATTTACCTCTCGATAGTTCCTTGGCTTGGTGATTTATTCGTAGCGTCTTTTTCATGCCAAGTTAGACTCACATGACCACAAAACACAGAGCTCCTGTCTTTTCTCCTTGCCAGCCAATGCCCAGAGAATGCAAATGTGATAATAAAAAATGATCAAAGGACAACGTTCATTATAGTCATAGCTGTCAATAAGTCATAAATAACTTATGCCGGGCAGTGGTGGCGCATGCCTTTCATCCCGGCACCCGAGAGGCAGAGGGAGGTGAATCACTGTGAGTGTGAGGCCAGCCTAGTCTACGGAGTGAGTTCCAGGACAGCCAGGGCTACACAGAGAAACCCTGTACCAAAATTAATTAATTAATTAATTAGAATAAACGTATTCATTGATTTCAAACATTGACCGAGCATCTGATATGTACCAGGCACTGTGCAAGATATAGCACTGGACAGAATTGCTGCAGCCCCTATTCCTAATGTGCCAACACCCTAACAAGGGGACAATGTGATATACTACACAGCCACCTCAAAGGAATTTGGGGTATCAGCCACGTTACAACTTGGGTGTCCCACAAGACTCAACCACATTTAGTAGAAAGCCTAAATAAAAAAGACTCAAACAAATAGGGGTTGTTTTTTTCGCATGTAATAAAATCCAAGCAAATACTGATATACTTTTCATACATGAAAAAAAATATGAATGTAGATAGTCTATAAAAGATGCAACTCCTCAAAATCACACAAAGACTCAGGATGAATCTGTTGATCTAGACAGGCAGTGTAGCCCAGGGCTCCGTGAAGGGATGTCCACCCCAGGTTGCTTGAATTGGTTTTTGCTTAAAAGCTCTTATCAAATATTATTCTTAAATCTTGGCCCTGCTACGCATTAGCTGCCTAACATTGAGAAAGGAGCTCAATGTCTCTCCAGTTCTTCAATTTCTTATCAGTGCAGTGGATGGAAATAGCAGGCCCTCTCGCTTAAGTAGCTCCTAAGAATTAATTTACGTGAACTGCCAAAATAGTACAGTGAACATGGAAGGGTCATTGAAGGGCTGCTATGTGTTTAATGTGTTGGATTTTTATCCTCATTCTTGGCCTCTCATGACCTGTGTCAAGGAGGATACCCAGCTTCAGGCCCCGTGAGATGCTCAAGACAAGAATGCTAAAGACTGTCTCTAACTTCGTACCATGAGTTGGTTGTGGAAACTGCAAGACACAGGGCTAGTGGAAGGTCTTTAGATCATTGAAGATACTCTTGAAGATTATGCGGCCCTGCCCCTTTCTTTTCTGCTTCCTGGCCACCAAGTAAGCAGTTTGGCTCTACCAGGGGCTCCTACTGTGGTATGTTGCCTTATCAGAGGGTCAAAAAGGAGAAGGACCCATTAGTCATAAAATTCAACCTTGAAGACGGTGAGCTAATTTGAACTTTTTCGGTCTATAACCATCTCAAGTGTTTGTTACAGTGATGGAGCCTTAACCACTATGTTAGCTGAATACAGTTAACCATTACAGTAGCTGAATACAGTTAACCACTGCAGTAGCTGACTACAGTTAACCACTGCAGTAGCTGAATACAGTTAACCACTGCAGTAGCTGAATACAGTTAACCACTACTGTAGCTGAATACA
>NW_026071023.1:0-3045 GCF_014885135.2 Alexandromys fortis
AACAATATGTAAGAGCTAGCCAATAAGAGGCTACAGATAATGGGCCAGGCAGTGTTTGAAAGAATACAGTTTCCATGTAATTATTTCGGGCATAACCTAGCCATGCGGGTGGGCGGCCGGGTGCCGGGGACGCAGCCCCGCCGCCCTTATTTCAACACAAGACTATATGGACAGATAAGTTGTCAAATTAAGCTGCAATCTCCAGAGACTCAGGCAGCAATAATGTCATACAGTCATGGGAAGTCTGGGTAACACAATAAGACTCCTAATTTGTGATCTTTGTTCTTGAATGCCAGCTTGATTGGATTTGGAATCGTTTCAGATACATCTCTGGGTATGTCTATTAGGGATGTCTAGAGATAATTATCAAAGAAGAGAAGATTTGTCGTCAAAGTTGCTCCAATATAGAGATGCCCAAGGTGGCGGGGGGGGGGGGGGGGGGGGGGGGGGGTGGGTGGGTAAACATTCCTTTGGTTTTTCTTCATGAGTAAGAATCTATCCCTGCTAAGATCGCCACTGACCTCAGACTCTTAGTTCTTTGAACTTTCAAGGCTTACCAGAACCAACAGCCTTTTAGGGAAATTGTAGGCTCAACATTGGACAGTGAGTACTTGAGCACACCCAGATTCTCTGACTAAGCAATTACTAAGTTCTTTGTCTCTCCACTGTACTATTGGCCTTTGTTAGATTATCCAGCTTCTATTGTATAAACCAATTTATTAGAGTATCTTTTAAAATGTATGTAAGTTCTATTGGTTCTGGTGCTCCAGAGAACCTTTCCTAAAACAAATTTTGGTGCCAAGACTTGTTTTAAAGAAAAAGAACTGTGAAGGTGAATTTCTTCAGTAGATTTGGTTGGTTCTTTAGTTGTCTCTTTAATTCAACTACACTTAAACTTGTTAAAGGCTCTTCTGAAAGTATGGAGAACGCTAATGAGGTAGACTACTTACACATAAGATAAATGCATTTGATATTCCTAGGTGACCAATTATGAGAGGCAAATGACACTTGTCATTTGTAACAATTGAATATATATATATATATATATATATATATATATATAGCTAAGAACTATTGGTTTGTTGCCTAGAACACCTCTGGATAAAACAACAAAGGAAAATGATGGGTTTTCAGTACCAGATACACGTAGACAATATTAGGGATTCAAAGAGTGCCATGAGCTAGAAGCATCTCCCCTGGAGTCACAGGGATGAGGTTTCTGAAAAACAGATGGAGAACTTTATCTTAAAATTGGCCGGCTGTTTCAAAGGGTGTCTTCAGTCAAAATTGGGGCAATGATCGAAAAAGAATGGGATCCTATAACATGGGAAAGAAAGTATGTGGGAAGACTAAGTAGTGAGGCCAAGGACATTGAAACCTCTAATTTTGATGTGTTTATTTTGCTCTAAGAAGCAGTCTCCCCACTCTTAGTGGTGGATGCATTTCAACTGCTTGTAGTATTAGTCTGCCCATCCTCATCAGAAAGAGTTAATACTGCAATGAATATTGACCTATTAATGATCTTTCCTAAAGGAAACACTTAGCATGACAACACTGATGTCCCTTAAGACTCAACTGTCAGAATCTATATTTGCCTATAAATCCATTGCTAGACTTAAGTTTCAGCAAGCCCATAAAGATGAGATCCAAGGGGTGATCCGTGAATTGGTGTGCTGAATTCCTGGGTTATCCTGTTCAGTACAATATTTTTAGTTGCATCCATTTGCTCACAAATTACAATTTCTTTACTGTGCAATAGAATTCTATTGTGTATATATGTACCACATTTTCATTATCCACTCATGCATTCGTTATCAGTTGTAGGACAATAAAGTTGTTTCTATTTCCTAGTTATTGTAAATACAGAAACAATGGACATGGCTAAGCAAGTATCTATCTCTAAAGTAAGTTGTGAAGTCCTTTGGGAACATGCCAGTGTATAGGGCAGCTTGCTTATATAGGTCTACTTTATTTCTAGGCATATAGGAAAGCTAGGTACCCATCAGTAAATTGCAGAGGAGTCCCTTGGGATTTTGGAGCAAGACCTTCAAGTCATATTCAAACAATTATTCTTTGAGAGATAGTTCCTGGCATTCTACTGAGTCTTAGTTGAAACAAAACTTTTTGTAATGTTTCATCAAGTTACCATGTGATCTTAACTGTCACCCATAAGGAGCTGAATGACCCATCAAGTCATAAAGTTCACTGGTAAACATAAATCATAAAGCCCAACATAAAACAAAAGAGTATATTAGATCATGCATATACAGGTCCTAACAGCATGTATTACAGGAAAAATTCACCCCATTTACCTGTTATTACTTCTATTCTAATATATCTATGGCCTCCTGGGATTTGCCTTGTGATTCATAGAAGAAAAGAAAGCTGCAATCTGGTTTATAAATGTGTGGTTCTGCTTACTAATCAGATACCATTCAACAGTTTTAAAAAGTATGCAGCTGTAGCATAACAGTTCCTTTCTGGGGCATCCACAGAGGACTGTGAGAAATCTCTGAAGCTGGGTGTTTATGACGAGTCTTTTTCTGTCCTGTCAGCCAGCTCCCAAAAAATGACAGAGACTTTTCTAATAATTCTGAAAGCTTGGCCTGAAGCTTAGGCGTATTCCCAACTAGCTCTTATAACTTAAATTGATCTGTTTCTATTAATCTGCATTTTACTTTATGACTTTTTAACTTTCTTTCATGTTGTATGTCCGATTCCCTCCCTGTCTCATTGACACCCCTCTGCCCACCTCTATTTCTCCTCCTCTTATTTTTTCTCCCTAGAAATCCTGCCTATACTTCCCGCCTTGTTGGGACCAATTAAGTCCTGGCCTTCAGCTGCTCTGAGCACGAGACCTTCAGGAGATCCCGATGGCAGGAGAGTGGTTTCTGGTGGGTTTGGCTGGGGCGGCTATCTCTATATAATCTGCCCCTGACCACAATAAAAAGGGCATTCTTGGGGAATTCAAGGATGACCCGTATCATTCTCTCTCTCTCTCTCTCTCTCTCTCTCTCTCTCTCTCTCTCTCTCTCTCTCTCTCTC
>NW_026071024.1:0-2991 GCF_014885135.2 Alexandromys fortis
AATCTATCAGCTGTTGATGTCTCCTGAGGGAGGGAGAACCACTCTCATTGTGGGATGTGGCCACTGATAGATTGCCTATTCCCCAGTGAACAGCCACATAGTCACATGTGTATGGGAAGCACTGGTGGATCTCAAAGAGGCAATTTAAAAACAAAGTAATAAAATTGAAAATGTGCATGAGGTTGCCAGGGAGATTGGTAGGGAGCACTGGGAAGAGCTGAAAGAAGGTAGTGGTAGATATGTTTGATTAATACACATTTTATAAATATAGGAAACTTTGAAAGAATAAAAATACTGTTAATTTTAAAGTTTCTAAATAATCAATACTCAAAATGAAACTATAATCTCTTTGTAAATTTTGGATTCGATTAAAGCCACAATTTTGTTCTGAAAATAAACTCCATTACTTCCTTCTGAACAGAAGATGTCAATTTAGTAAGGTCACATACCTCACCAGCAGAGTAGATTAGCCAATACTTTATTCAGAATCACCATGGAAATCCACACAAAAGCCCAGGTTCTGTCCTAATTGACCTGCCAGTTTCAAATCTCTTGTTGGCAACTGCTGCTTCCTACAGAGTTGAAAGCTTTGTCCATCTTGAGCTTGGATAGCATATTTTAGTCTGAGACAGTAAAATTTCAATCTAAAGCCTCTCCTTCAGAGGGAGAAATGCATGAATGAAAGACAAAGTTGTAACTATCAGCTCGAAAGGATCAAATTGAAGACATATTCTATCTCTACTACCAAGTTTTTTTTTTAATCTATAGTCTTACAGACTAATTCTTCATTCCCATCTATACTCAAGCAACTATTACAATAAATGAACTCGTAAGGTATTTGGTGGATAAAAATAAATAGGTTTACTGTTTTCTTAATATATTTTTTCAAATTGCCTCAGAAGTCTTGGTAAGTTTCAAAGCTATGCTCCTTAAATGCCTGGCTGCCTCACTCCTAGGAGCTTTTTAGTGACCGACTCCTTTTCTGTGAAGTTTCTGCAAGGTCTCTTCATGTCTTCAGGGATAACTGTTGTTTCCTGCATGTCTTTCTCTCATTAGAGAATCTTATCTGCAAACTATCTTAATTTCACACTATATGTTCACCATGGACCATGCTAACATCATTAAAAGACATAAATACATAAAACTTAGGGTTAGTCTTTCTGCATTTTCTTTTTTATTTTAATCTTTTAAAATTCATTTTACATATCAACCACAGTTGGGCTTCCTTCCTTCCTTCTGCTCCCTCCACCTCCCCCACCTCCCTCCAACCCATCCCACACCCACTCCTCAGAAAGAGTAAGGCTGCTTTAAAGGAGACAACAAAGCCTGGCACATTAAATTGATATAGAACCAAGCCCCTCCCCAGGCATCAAGGCAGAGCAAGGTATCCCATCATAGAGAAAGGGGTCCTAAAAGCTAGCTCACACACCAGGGATAGATCCTGGTCCTATTGCCAGGGGTCTGTCAAACAGACCAAGCTACACAACTGTCTCCCATATGCAAAGGGCCTATTTAGGTCCCATGCAAGCTCCTTAGCTATCAGTCTAGAGTCCTGGAGATCCCAGGATCACAGTTGTCTCTGTGAGTATATATATTTTTCACAAATTTTAACCCAGAGTTTTATGAAGAATATACCCCTTATTCAAGTCCAACTCATCCCCTTTCCCTTTAGCATCCTTTTGAGTATCCAAAAACTTAGTTCTAGTAACTCAGCTTGGCCCAACCCTACAGAAATAAGAGTCCTGAACATGAAGGTGTTGAGTGGGATGATAGGGACCAAGAAATAAAGAAGACGAAAGCAATGACCACAACCTAGAGATCTTGCTTATGCTGATGACTCACGCAAGCTAATTAATTCAGCATCATAGCTTATTACATATTACTTTCAGGGGAGAAGGTGGTAAGGTCAACAGAAAGCTAAGCAGACAATGAGAGCAAAGGACACCTCAGACACAGCTGCCTCAGGACTGATAACCACAGCCCAGGTGGTAGAGTCCAATCCCCCAGAAACTACAACGTTGACTTCTTCATGGCACTGGTCCCAGCCTCAGATTGGACGTGGCCAAGTCCACTCCTGGACAAGGACACAGAACTAATGTTTCCTTTGTACTTTCATCAGGACCTCTAAAAGAGCCTGGGATTGGTCAGGTTCTTAGAAGCATCTAAAGGTTCATATGCTATCACCACAGCTAGGACAAACATAGTAGCTCTCTGCAAAACCCAAATGGAAAGTGTCTCTGGAGCCTCAAATTACTGAGGTCATAATTAAGATATTATTTGAGCAATTGTAACAAATGAAAGACTCAAAGTTCAATTCCTACTGCTATAAACGAATCAAAACACAAATATAACCTCATTCACATAAGAAATGCTTTTAACAAAACAGTCATAAATCACAAGTCCAAGCCAAAATGTTTGCATGATGTTGATAGAAATATAAATTTGTAAAGCCATTATGGACAAAGCATGGAGGTTCCTCAAATATTGCGAATAGAGCTACCATGTGACTCAGTGAATCTCACTACTGTGCTTAGGTGTATGTACTTCATGAGCAGCACAAAATAAATGCTTGATTTTTGTCAAGAAAATCTACATGTCAAAAATCTTGACTTAATTTGTAGAAAACATGTATTTTGCAATCGATCAATTAATCAATCAACCTTTGGACTACTTTACTTTGATACCAGCTGTGTTTTTAAAAGATCTGGAAACTCCATACAAAGAATAAATTGATTGAATACACAATTCACTAAAATGAAGCATTACCATTGATGGAAACTTCTCTGTGTCTATTTCAAATGAAACAATCACAATGCTTAGCTTTAGAACTTTGTATAAGGGCTCTTGTGTGGTTCATGGATGAGACACAAATGGGTGGGGAAAAGGATAACAAGAAGTTAGCCAGCATGGCCACAGTTACAACCTGGACTCAACATTAACACAATGTGCTTAGAATTTACTTGTGCAAATAATGGAAAGAAATGCATGCTT
>NW_026071025.1:0-3064 GCF_014885135.2 Alexandromys fortis
AGAGAGAGAGAGAGAGAGAGAGAGAGAGAGAGAGAGAGAGAGAGAGAGAGAACGCCACAGACAGAAGAGACATAACTGGCACATGTGTGCAATCCCAGCAGTTTGAGGTTTTCAGTCAACTGGCAGAAAATTAAGAGAAAATAAAAGGCTCCTGCAGTGTTCTTTCCCTGGAAAGAATCCTCCTTTTGCTGAATAGAACAACCATTTCTTTCAAATATAGGGTGTATGGTTTTTTATTTATAAAATACTTATTTATGTTTATTTCATGTTTACAGGTGCTTGCCTGCATTATGTCTGAGTTCTCTCCAAGAGCAGCAAGTGCTCTCACCTGCTGAGCCAGCTCCCCAGCCCCCATTTTAAACACTTCAGTTGTAAGGCTGAAAGAACTACCTAGAACAAACATCTTAAGATGACCATTGCAGCCATATTAAAAAAGGTCAGCTGACGTTAGTTCTTTTCTCCTCCACCAAGCAAGTGAAGCAGAATCACAAACTGAAGCGCACTATGGATCTTCATCAAGCATGGCATTCACCCTAACACGTCAAGGTCACCGATTATCTCCTGATTTCTAAAGACAGAATCTGTTGCTCGACCTTTGAGTATCTCACAGCACACAATCAACCCTTTTAAATAATTTATTTATTTGTTTATGTGTATATATTGTATGTGCACCTGCATGAGTTTATCTGCACCATATATGCGTGGGAACCCACAGAAGCCAGGAGGGGGCATAAGGTCCCCTGGAACTAAAGGGACTGGCCATTGTGGGCCCCACTTGGGTGCTGGGAACTGAATCTGGGTCCTCTGTAAAAGCAGCCATCTTTCTTAACCATTCACCTCATTCTCCAGCCCATGTCATTCTTTTATATCACACTTTCTTTAGTTAATAGTAACTTCTTTTTCTTCCTGGCTAAATTAGAACTCTGTCCGCAAGAGGCATTGTAGTTACGCAATGGTCACTACTCCACATTTACTGCCTGACATAAAAGGCAGCTCAATATGAACTGAATGAACGAACTATTGAGTGAACGAACAAATTGATGCTCACGTTCAGGTTCCTAAGCAGGGAAAGGCTGGAGTAGACAGGAGACACCTTAACGCCATTCTCTATACTATCGGTCTCTCCTACCTTCTTAGTTCTATGTTTTACCTTGGTTTACTGATGGCTATTATTTTATGTGTCAAAGTAAGTACCTAGTCATACCCATCCAGATCTTCAAATTCTCCCAGGTTCCCTATTTAAATTCCCCTTTAAAGTTCAACAAAAAGAAACCCAAGTCAAAGTCTTGGTTTTACCTCCTCTCTCTCTTTCTCTCATCACATTCCCCTAGTTATCAAGTTACCTTTTTCGTCTTTTTCATATCTATCTTTATAGTGACTTTCACCCATATCTAGTCAATAAAATCAGGTTTAATACATGGTGATAGTTGATTGATAAAAGTTTTTCAGGAACGCAGGGGAAAATAGCTAACTTAGATATTGACATTGTTGTATGTGATATTCGGATAGTGGCTGGATGATGAATGTGAAGGAAGGTTACATCCTGATGGAAGAAGCTATGAGATTTGAACAAGAACAGCATGGTTTGTTACTCTATAGAGTTTGGCAGGAATGATGTTTCTGAAAAGCAATGATCAGTGTGAGGGTATGCTGCCAGTTAGGGTTAGAGTGTAGAGAACCATGTGTTAAAGCAAAGACATGCAAGTCTTAGACGTGCACTGCCGATATCGTAAGGATTCAAGCAGTGGCAGGCTGTGATATATACTTTCCACAGACTTTTCCTCTGGCGTCGTCGCTGTGGGTTTGAAGGGATGCCAGGATGGAGACAGGGAGAGTAACTGGAGGTCTACCCCGCTAATCCTGGATAGAAATGGAAGAGGGCCTAGGCTACAACATTGGCAGTGAACACGGTTCCTAAAGTAAAGCGGGGAAATTCTGAGTCAAGGAGAAATGGTAAAAGGTTATAATTGATGGGTCAACGCTGTGCTGCTCAGAACTCGGGAGAGGAGTTGATGCAAAGCATATGTGGTGCGCATACGTGCAGAGGAACACGTCACGGCCCTGGAAGGAAGTGAAGGATGGCTGCACGGAGGGATGTTGGTGGGTGGCGGGTGAGGCTGCCAGGTAAAACACGGGATGGGCACTCACACTTGAATTTCAGATAAACAGGGGCGACATTTAGTTTAACCACTTTCCAAACACTGCTGCTCCATTCCCTCACAAGTTTCCCTTCCTCGAACGTCACACAGCCAACTTGTCCGCCTCACAAACTCCTCGTTCATCATGTTGGTTCAAGTGTCACCTTTCTGGCAACTGTGCATCCCTTTCGCTGTGGCTATGACAAGGGTTTCCATGCTTGTATAGACTGTTCTCTGTGATGTGTGTGTCTGTGTGTGAGCTAGAGGATGCTCTTGGGTATCTTCTTTAATCATGCTCCACCTTATTTTTCTTTGAGATAGGGTCTCTAGCTGAACCTGGAGATTGCCAATTGGCTGGGATGATTGGAAATGAGCCCCAGGTGTTCCTGTTTCTCTATCCCACCCACGTTGTTCTATGGGCATTGGGGATCTCAATTTTCCTGCGTGTGCATCAGAGACTTTATCCAGAATACCATCTCTCCAGTCCCCAGCTTGTAAAACTCTTGAAAATGTGGACTGGGGCTTTCAATTTAGGGTCTAGCACAGTGGCTCCCAGCTGGGAGTCACCCAATAAATGTTTGTTAAATGGATAATGTTATATTTCAGATTCCTGTCATTTTCCCGGGCCTATCCCCACTAGTACATCCTGTGCTCTGGCCCAGTCTGATGAGTCTGATCTCTTAAATGGGAGCCTCATGCACTCACCCCATCCTCAGATAGAGTGTGGGATCCATACCTAGTGCTCAGACAGTCTGAGAACCCCCGTCCTATGCCTTCTCTACCTCTAGGCTTAAACAAGGAAGTACATCCAATGCTTGCCTGGCACCTCCCTAATTAATTCTTATAACAAAAAACCCCTATTATTATTATTATTATTATTATTATTATTATTATTATTATTATTATTATTATTATTATTATTATTG
>NW_026071026.1:0-3035 GCF_014885135.2 Alexandromys fortis
TGTGAGCCACCATGTGGTTGCTGGGAATTGAACTCAGGACCTTTGGAAGAGCAGGCAATGCTCTTAACCACTGAGCCATCTCTCCAGCCCCCCCAGAGTTCAATTCTCAAAACACACATCACAGCTCACAACCATCTGTAACTCTAGTTCCAGAGGCCGATGTCCTCTTCTGGCCTTGATGGGCACCAAACATCCACATGTTGCAAACACCCATACACATAAAATAAAATAAAAGAAATTCAAGAGAAAGAGAAACCCTGCCTCAAAGTTGCAGGTAAGGTCTAACACATGAGCTTTCCTCTACTGTCTAAATACATGCATGGAATACTCTCTTCTCTTTGTCTCTGTCTGTATGTCTGTCTCTCTCTCTTACACACACACATACACACACACTTAAGTGTAGGTAGTGCCTTGCTACCTGCCCCCCCCACAGCAATATATCAATGTGACGATTGAGAAATGTCCTTACCTTCCCTCTTTTCCAAATGACCGCGTCATGTCTAAGTGGTTGGTTATTCAGCATCATGTGAGGGTCGTTCTCCTCCCTAAGCCAGTGTCACTGGCCAGCCCTGGCTCACTGGAAGGCCAGGGACACTCCCAGGGAGGACAGAGCAGAGTTACCTTCTCATGAGCTCCTGGACATGCTCTTTGATCTTCTCTATATTTGAGACCAAGTCTCTAGGGGCTGGAGAGACAGCTCAGTGATTAAGAAAACGGGTTGTTCTTCCAGAGGCCCCAGGTTCAATTCCCAGCACCCACATAGCAGCTCACAACTGTCTGTAACTCCAGTTCCAGGGGATCTGACACCTTTGTACCAATGCACATCAAATAAAGCTAAATAAATTGTGTGTGTGTGTGTGTGTGTGTGTAAAAGAGACCAAGTCCCAGAAAACACACGTATATTCATCTCACATTCATCACCTTGGACTCTGCTAGCAGAGCCTCCTACTCAGGGGCAGTCAGGCTTCAGCAGGCACTTCTGGACTTGATCCTTAAAAGGGCCTAAAGGTTTCCAATACGCCTCCAAGGGATTTTCTTGTTAGAAAGAAGTAAGGAACAGCAGATAAAGAATCTCTTCTAGATCAAAGCTCTCTTTAGAACCTGGGGTGCCCATGAGAGCAAAGATCATAACGTAACACTGCTGACTGGGCCCCGGTACAGCAGAGCTGAGGGAAGGCATGGCAGATCCGAGCCTGCGTGTAAATTAACCAGGCAAGGAGAACGGCGTGGGTCAGGGCTGGGGAGAGTGGGAGCAGCACTAGCTCAGCCTAGCATGCACAAAGCCCTGGGTTAAATTCACAGAACCATAAAAATAAACAATAACTAAAAAAAAAAAAAACCAGAGAATGACCATGACCAGCAGACACCCACCCACTAGAGGCCCAGTCTGTAAGGAGGGAAGCACAGAGGGCAGGAAGTCAGAACTCCAGCTGCCCTACCACAATCCTGGGTTCCACTCATAGCCACTCCCCCACATCCCTCCGTGGTAGAAATGGGGATGGTAGATAGTCCTGTAAGAAACGAGCTTGGGCCAGTCTATGAACGCAGTGTTCGTACCAGCATGACAGGCTCCTGCTCTGAGGCGGACTGGGGCAGGAGTCCCCACAGTTCATATCAGAAAGTGGGACTCAGCCCCTGTTGCAGCATACAGGCCTTGGCCACCATTTCAGTGTTTAAGAACAGTTCCCAGGCAGGAAGGACAAGGAGGGCCAATGGGGCCTGCAGACTCTTCCCAGCCTGGCAGGTCGAGGGAGAAACAAAACACTGAGCAGAGTGTCCACGATGAGGCAGTCATCCAATAACCATAGTTAGACCTAATACAACAGATTTTTTCTTTTCTGGTTTTTGTTTGTTTGTTTGGTTGGTTGGTTTGGTTTTTGATTTTTTGAGACAGGGTTTCTCTGTGTAACAGCCCTGGCTGTCCTGGAACTTGCTCTTGTAGACTATGCTGGCCTTGAACTCACAGAGATCCGCCCATCTCTGCCTCCTGAGTGCTGGGATTAAAAGCACGTGCCGCCACTGCCCAGCGAATATAGAGTTTAACAGGACAGGTCCAGAGGCTCTAGGACAGACTCTGCCTCTTGAGCAGCTCACCTACAGCCTGGCCCTCCCTGTCCCCACTCCTAACAAGAGGAAAGGTTCCCATTTGGACATGCCAGAACGGTGAGATGAGAAGGATTTATTTCCTGAAGGCTCCAAATCTACAGACGGCTCACATGAGTTGGGTCAAAAGGGCAAGACTGGAAGCTTTGGCTTCTTACACTCAGAACTTCAGAGAAAAAAGAGAATGTGACCCGCTACATTGTTCTTTGGCTCCCAAATTAGTCCAAAGCCAGGCTCTATTTTTAGCAACTTCCTCCTCATCCCTTCTTCTAAAGGTAGAATTTCAGCCGAGCATGGTGGCACATGCCTGTCATCTTAGCACTTAAAAGACTGAGGCAGGAGGATTGAGAGTTTGAAACCACCCTGGGCTATACAAAATGAATTTAAGATCAACTTGAACCACATAGCAAGCCTTGGTCTCAAAAATAACAAAATGAATGAAATGCGGGCTTGTGACATACACTTCAGCGGTGCAGCATTTATATGAATGTATGAGTCCCTGGGCTTGAACTCCAGCACTGCAATAATCACTACAATGATGATGAGGAAAGTCAATCTGAATAGGTTCTAAGTATCATAACCAATTTTCAGAAGAACACTGGCCAAGATATGCCTTTTATGACACCACAAGAATGCAATGAAACAGTCCCACAGAATAAGAGACTCGGATTTGCAATACATAAATTAAAAAATGAACAAAGTGAGAAATGGGGCATTAAAGAGACTAGATTTTTCATATACACCACAATTTGAACAAACCAATTATCAAAATCTATAAGACAATCAGAAAACAGAACCACATCCAAATTTTCCAGGAGATTAAGAACAAATTGTTGGACAGCAGCCTGGTCTACAGAGCGAGTTCCAGGACAACCGGAGATACACAGAGAAACCCTGTCTTGAAAAACCAAAAAAAAAAAAAAAAAAAAAAA
>NW_026071027.1:0-3036 GCF_014885135.2 Alexandromys fortis
TTTGGAGCCTGTCCTGGAACTAGCTCTTGTAGACCAGGCTGGTCTCGAACTCACAGAGATCCGCCTGCCTCTGCCTCCCAAGTGCTGGGATTAAAGGCGTGAGCCACCGCCGCCTGGCTTCAGCTTGCTTTCTTATAGAACCCAGGATACCCAGCCCAGGGATGGCACCACCCGTAATGGTCTGAGTCCTCCCCCATTGATTACTAATTAAGAAAATCACAGACCTGCCTACAGCCTGATATTATGGAGGCATTTTTCCAGTTTTAATCTCTATACCAGCTTCAATAATTTGATGGAGGAAGCCTCTGATAATGCCTGGACAGGGCACCAATCTATGAATATATCAGAATATCATTAGGAATCATTTCATTGCTTTTTTGTTTGTTTTGTTTCATTTTGTTTTTAGCTAGTTGTGGTTCTACTGTAGGTCTCTGGCCTAACCTGCCTGGGGTTCTTGGCCATCCAGGTGATGCTGCCATGGGCTCCCTCTTGTGGAGTGGGCCTTGAGGTAAACCCGACATTGGTTGGCCACTTCCACAAGTTCTGCTCCACCATTGCCCCAGCACATCTTGCAGTCTGGACAGATTGTGAATAGAAGGCTCTACTGTGTCTGGGTTTCTTTTTAGGTAGTCTTCAGAGTGCTGGGCTCTGGTGGAGATGTTATTTCTATGAATGTTATTGATTGTGTTCTTATGCTGGAGTCTAAGCTTCTGAGTTTGGGGTGATTGTAGCTCTAGTTCCCGACTTCTGGGTTTTTCTCTGTTCCCTTTGGGTGTTAGTTACTTGGATTCTGTTCTCTTTTTGGATTCTCCTCTATGTGGCACCAGTGTGGTACCTGTTTTACAAGCCTGCCCCTCTGGTGTGTCCTCTGGGCATTCTTGTTGGTGTTGGAGGCTGGGGAAGGTGAGATGGGGATGGTGGAGATTAGGGTGATACGTAGAATACACAGGAGGTGTGGGCAGTTGGAAGGGTTAGCTGGTGTTCTGTTGCAGTGCTAAAAAAGAGTCTTAGGATTCGGTTTCGGGGGATAGATTGAGTAGAGAAATTTTATAGGCAGCCCACCTGGTTTCTGGTAGGCCGGTCATATTTTAAACAGGTGCCAGGGAATCTGAATTTAGGTCCCAGGGCATTACTGGAAGCATTTTCCTACTGAATAATCTCCGAAGCTTCTTGTATATTTATTAAAATATTTCAAGTAAGTTTAATTAAAAAAAAACTTTCTCTAAGAGATCTGAACTTCTCTGTCATCTTCCTACATATGAAATTCAGTGTACACTCTTATTATACTCTGTTAGACATTAAATACTATCAGAGGAAATACAAAAGGAGCTTTTGAAACTTTCCACTGGGGCAAAAACCCCCGCCATGTGCAGAGAACTGAGATTAATGAACTGAAGCATCTCCAACCATTTTCATAGCAAGCATCTCACTCTTTTGCTTTCATTTTCTTCTGCTGTGGTTTAAATTGATCTGTTGCTGAACATGTGGATATGTCGCAGGTTTTAGACTATCTACTGTCTTTGTTTTTAGAGGTTCACTCTGGCTCCTGTGGTTTTGATTCTTGATGCTTGATCTTTCTCTTTCACAAGTGTTCCTTTTCTCTCTCTGGATCCAATGTATTTGTCAACTAGATGGCTTTGTGGCAAATCTCTGTTACTGGGCAATGACTTGACGTTCCAAGATAGACACGACACTCCAAATGATTACAGAGATAGTCTATTGTCTCTCTGGATATGATAACCCATGTCAACAGTGAATAAGTGAAAATCTATCACACTTAAAAAATGGCCATCCTGAATTAAGAAAAAAGTTATGTCTTACTATAGTTTCAGTTCTTTCCATAACTTGTGCCACTAGTTAATAAAGAGGCCAAGGAATATTGCAGTTAGAAGAGAAGTTAAGTATAGTGATAAGAGCCAGTATCCCAAGAGATTTCCAAATACAGCCACTTGTCCAGCAATACAACATGACTTGGGGACATATAAATGATATGAATCATTGATTCACATCCAACTTAATTATGAGAAACCATTGGCTTGGGGCCCATGATTCTAAGTGTTTGAAAAGTTGCCTGGATGATTCCAATGCCTGCTGAAGATTTTCAGACAACAATGCCATGGTTATAAATATAACAGCTTCGTATGACTGATTGCTATGGGCTGAATGTGTCACGGTTTTCTTCTTTCTTATTGTTTCAGTCAAATATCCAGGGTGATGGCAGGAGGAAGGAAGTAGGCACTTTGGGTGATCAGTAAGTTATGAGAACGGAACATAAAATCTCAATGGATCTAGGGTTCTCATAGCAGAGAACCTATAGAACTTGAGGAGGAGGCTACCTTGAAGAGGACCCTCACCATAGTACCTGATGCTGTTGGCACTTGGACCTTAGACATCTAGCCCCAGAAACTGGAAGAAATATGTGTTTGTTATTTATAAGCTATGTGACTGCCGGAAAAGACTAAGACCCGAAGATGACCAGCTTTGTTGACACTTAAAGATTAAGTGATTCTGTCCTTATATTATTTCATAGGCAATGGGGATGCTTATATTTTTCATATACAATGGAGATGATAATGGGATTGATGTAATAGTGTAATATATAAATAATATAGGCAGTGCAATAAAAAAAGATACCTGCTTCATAGAGAGGTATATGATGTTGCTGATTACAGTAAACAAGAAAAGCTATTGACAAGACATTACAGACACTGGAGATGTGATAGCATACAACCACATCTTCAATGAGCATCTATCTATCTATTTATTTTTATAGTTATTGGTTTCAGTAACTCTTCTATGATCTTACTTGAATAGGAGATACAATTTGTAGTTAGTTTTGAGGTGAAACTGGTCCTTGATTACAAGGGCAACTTAGAGGAAGAATTAGGAATTTATTCTCTGATGTGGGAGTGTCATATATCAATCTGTTGATTTCATTGGTTAAGTTATAATAAACCAGCTGCTTGGCCTCATGGCTTGGAACATAGATGGGAGGAGTAAACAGAATAGAATTCTGGGCGGAAGAGGAAGTGAGGT
>NW_026071028.1:0-3034 GCF_014885135.2 Alexandromys fortis
TTTCCCTCCCCATCCCCCAGTCACGTCCACCTCCCTCGTCAGCCCAAAGAGCAATCAGGATTCCCTGCCCTGTGAGAAGTCCAAGGACCACCCACCTCCATCCAGGTCTAGTAAGGTGAGCATCCAAACTGCCTAGTTCAGTATAATTCTAACTGCATTCTAAATACTTATCCTATGCCCACAGGTAAGTTTTGCTCTCTTATCAAAGATGCTTCTCTGGGCAGCAGATAAAGACAAATTCAGAAAGACACAACTAAAACAAACGCAGATCACTACTGATCCTGTGGTGCCCAGGTCCAGTTGATATATCCTAGGACTCAGAGAGCATTAAAGATGTGGGAATGAAAAGATTAGAAGAGCCGGAAGACCAGGAAGTCTGCTGTGATATCACGTTTCTGAGAAATGACAGGAATACCCAGCCACCATACCTCAATAGCATTGCTGCCTAAATAAGACCTGAATAATGACAATATCAATGGACACACTAATGGGAAATGGGAAAATCTCATGGGGCCCCACCCCTAGAAAATGAACTATGACTGATTAACAACTACTGAAAGGGGGAAATTAGTCTTCCTCGGCGATGATCCCTCTAATTGGTTATCCAATACCAAATGGTAAGTCCTGAAAGCACATACATACAAGCAACATTAAACTGACTCAGCAGGTTATATTTATATATGATGTGTGCATGCATGTGTATAACAAAACTAATTAATGAGGCCATGAATTTGAGAGAAAGAAGGGCTTATGGAAGGATTTGGAAAAAGGAAAGGGAGAGGTAATTCTATTTTAATTTTTTAAATTGCAAAAACTAAAAAATAAAGAACTTTTAAGCAATCAAGCAAGTTCCTCAGTGTTAACAAAGCCTATGAGGCAAGCTTCAGAGAAATCTTTGAGTATCTAGAAAACTAAGTCCTATAAGTGCTAAGAAACTCAATTAGCTCATAACCTTGGAGGCCAGAGAAACAGGGATGGACAAGGAATTCTATAACAATCAGGCAAAAATTAGGAAAAGCTGGTCTGATCTGTGGTCTCAGGCTGATTTCATTTTGGAAATGTGGGTTCTGCACCACCTATATCAATCTTATTACATCTTATTACCATCATCAGTAGTACCATGGTCTTCATTTTAAAAGGATAAGATTTCTGAGATGAACATTGCACTATGCCATGCACAAGTTTATTAACTCTCAAATGTATCTTCCCAGTATTTCCTCTGGGTGAAGGCAAAAACTAAAGTGAGTCATAATTTCTATTATGCAATGGCCACACATAAATAAGACAACTAAACTTTCCATAAATTGTTTACAAATGTTGAACACGTAGAATTCCCAGAATTAGTATAACATGAAATTGTAACATTCTTATATCAGGAATCATTTGCTAGGAGAGAGATAAAGAGAGGAAGAAGGAGAAAGAATTAAGAATGAATTGATATGACCAAGAAAACCAAAATGGTAAACTAGAAAACGTGATCAGGCTCACACTTTCTGGAACTTCTCCCATACATCACTTTTCCAAATGGAATAGTCCATACTGAAGAAGCTTGTTCCCTCCTCCACTTGCTCATAGACATCCAAGTGGATTTCTATCACACTGTTTCAAATCCAATCAGCTACACCCACTGACAATAAAAGGATAGTGAGTTATAGTCTTTGTATGAAGTAATTTTTATAAACTGTAAAATGGCATATACACATATATGAATGAGTATGCAGAATACACATAGATACATATAAATTCATTGCAGGTCCAGCATATATGTCACAAATGAGTGTGCTATACAAACAAGACACTGTAGTTACAAGCATGGAAAATAGAAAGATACATCTGTCATCATGAAGGTTACAATACATTTGGAGAAGATATAAACAATAGTTGGCCTGAAATGCTATGAAAAATATCAAGCAGCTCAGCTACTAGCTAAGGAGATCAGCTTCAGATGGGGTGGTCAGAGGAGTCCCCTGTAAGGAGATGGAAGAGATGTCCTGTTAGAAAAGGAAGAAACAGTGAGATTACCTAGAAGACAGACGGTATTTGTAAAGCCTGAGGCAGGAAAAAGATTGACATGTTCAAAAGATCAAAGAGAAGCCACAGTTTTTAGAGCTGTGGACTGAAATAAGCCATGCACATCACAGTTAGAGACTAAAGGGCTTGTTGATTTGTTCTCGATTCTACATCTGCTATCACTGACTCCTACAAACACTCTTTAACCAAGACAAGTCCTCATGCAGTTTATGCTTCAGTGAGAAGCCACATACACCTAGTGATGTGTTTCAAAAAGTTGTTACAGAAGGACAGGAAATCGCTGGAGCACAGGGAGTGGGCTGAGTACTTTCCAGATTATTTCTTATAATGTCATTGGCCTTAGAACACACAATTTCCTTATGGAAAAACAATTATATTGCTTCAAATAAATATAGTAGACATTGTAGAATTGATATTTTCAAACCATTCAGAAAGTTAAATGTGTCTTTATTTTCAACATCAGTACTCCAACTGGTCATGTGTATGAAGAGCTTTTTAAAAGAGCAGATTGTACTGACTGGCTCTTACATTTTACTCAGCTTCAGACTAAGAATGCCAGTCATGCTTGCTAAACCCCTCTATTATTTTATGGCTGTCATTCAATGCATGTGTTATTACATTTTATGTGCAAGTATCTTTTCTCTAACAATGGATTATGAACTACTTTCAAGCAATGATCTATTATTTTTATCTTTCATGTGAATCAAAGCAGTATTTTTGGCTATGATGATGACTTGAGCAATAAAGGACCTGAGTTTGGATGACCAGCACACAATTACAAGCCAGGCACTACAGCACATGTCTGTCACCCTAGTATTGAGGGTGAAGGCCAGGAACAGGTAGTTTCCTGGAGTTCACAGGCCATTCTTTTATTATTATTATTATTATGTATACAATATTCTGTCTGTATGTCTGCAGACCAGAAGAGGGCACCAGACCTCATTACAGATGGTTGTGAGCCACCATGTGGTTGCTGGGAATTGAACTCAGGACCTTTGGAAGA
>NW_026071029.1:0-3039 GCF_014885135.2 Alexandromys fortis
GGGTCTTTCTTTCTTTCTTTCTTTCTTTCTTTCTTTCTTTCTTTCTTTCTTTCTTTCTTTCTTTCTTTCTTTCTTTTTCGAGGGTGGCTATACCCTTTCATGCCAGTAGGTGCTGCACAAGGCTAACTTGGCTCGAGTTAAGCTGTTTACCTTGAAATCTTGTTCTGTCAAAGGCATCAGAGCCGTAGATGAGGAAGAGAAACCTTACAGTCCAAAGACTTGGGTTCAAGTCCCACATGCCATCTAAGATGCCCTAGTCCTTGACCAAGAGCCATACTTCCCCCTGACAAAGGAAGAGTTTTTTTTTTAACAATAGCTTCCTGTGCAGTTTCTCAAGCTTGAATTGGGTGATGGGTATAAAAGCCCACAGACGACCCTAAAGCCGTAATCAACAATGATGATTGTATGGTTGTCACATGGCTGACAGCACTGTGTCCAAAATGTCTGCACAGAAAGATGCAAGGTGGCTACATGGAACAGAGCAATAAAGCAGTGGTCCTTGGAAATTTCCTTAGGAGTATTTCAGTGTAGAGCAAGGTAGGTGTTCTAGCTGGTTTGTGTGTCAACTTGATACAAACTAGAGTCATCTGAGAGAAAGGAGCCCCAGTAAAGGTAATGCCTTTATGAGATCAGGCTGTAAAGTCTCTTCTAAATTAGTGATTAATGGGGGAAGGGTTCTGGCCATTGTGGATGCTGTCATACCTGGGCTAGTGGTCCTAGTCTGCAAGAAAGCAGACTGATCTAGTTTTGGGAAGCAAGCCAGTAAGCAGTGGCCTTCCATGGGCTCTGCAAAAACTCCTGGCTCCAGGATCCTGCCCTGTTTGAGTTCCTGTCCTGACTTTTTTCAGTGATGGACAGCAATGTTAAAGTATAAACTGAGCAAACCCTTTCCTCCCCAACTTGTTTTTTGGTCATGTTTTGGTGTAGCAATAGAAACTGTAATTAAGATGGTAGAGGAATTATGTCAAGGTTAGACAAAGAATACATTTTATTGTTTCTTTAATAGTTTCTAGATTACAACAAAAATATGCTGCATAATGTAGTTTACTCATATAGTTAAAATAGATGATATATTAAACTTGAAATTAAAGTGTATTTTGTAAAGGATTATCTCAGGGTTGGGGAAACAGCTTAATCAGAAAAATGTTTTCCAAGTAAACATGTGTTTACCAAACAAGCATGAACACTATTCCAATTGTCCATGTAATAACCTGCTAAGGTGTCCTTAGTCTGTAATCCCAGCACTGGTCAGGTAGAGGAATAGGAGGAGGAGGAAGAGGAGGAGGAGGAGAAAGAGAGGAGAGAGAAGAGGAGACAGAGAGAGAGAGAGAGAGAGAGAGAGAGAGAGAGAGAGAGAGAGAGAGAGAATCCCTAGGTCTCATTGACTAGTCGTTTTAGCCTCAAACAGCAGGCTTAAGGTCCCAGTCAAAGCCTATGTATCAGAATGTAATCAATTGGTTCCTGAGGCTTGATTGGTGGCTTCCACACAAGGTGCACACAGGTGCACCTGTCCCATGTGGGAGCACGCGCGCGCGCGCACACACACACACACACAGAGTAAATCTCTTTTCTCTAGTATAAATTAGATATAGCAAGCAGTTCTGATCATAAATGCACAGTTCGTTAACCTGTGTGTGGTGTGAAGGCCAGTTCAAAGCCAAGACATAAGACATTTTATTTAATCAAAGAAACTAATTTTACTTTACTTTATTTTTCCATAAATGGAGATGCTAACAATCGAATCTCAGAGAGTTTTTTTTTTTATCCTTTTTTGTTTTGTATATCCCAGGAAAGATGGGGAATAAGCCCTAATATTAAGTGCTTGTTATATGTTAGGTGTGAGTTAGTCATCACATACATTAACTAACTCAACATGTGATCCCTTTGGATCCCCCCCCCTGCATTTCTTGTATGAAAAACTGAACTTCAGATAGCTTAGGCAATGATCAGTGGCCACACAGCCGGTGTAAGAAGAGACTTGAACTTACGTTGTTGCCTGTAGGGCCTGATTTCTACAATTCAAATAAAGCTGTTATGATTTGGGAACTTCTGTAAACTCAGTGAGATACTCAGTGTTCACATTTTCAGCTGAAAACACCTCCGGGAAAAGAACATCTTTCTCACAAGAGGAGAAATCTGGCTGTACTATGATCAAGATTTGGGCTGATTTGATCATCTTTCCACTTGAGAGGCTGAATTCATTGTACCAATTCAGATTTATGGAAGCTGTACCATTATTGACTTGTGTCTTTGGTGCTCGCAAGCAAAGCCTCGGGATCCTGAAAGCAGATTTTCTGCTTGCACATCAGGCCAAAGTTTTGCTGGGGAGCATGCTACTCAGCTTCTGTATGTCTCAGTTTTATCACTTGTGAATAATGCTGATAATGGAGAGGCTCATAGTGCTGTGGGATCTAAGTGGAATTTGGAAGTGAGTGTGGTAGTGCGGTGGCTGAAGTCTACTCAGCACTCAATGACTGTTCATCGCCATTGTTCTCGCTATGAGCCCTCTGTCAGCTTCTACCCTCAGCCTATCATTGTTGTTCTGATTTTCATTTTAATAGTTTCTCAGCCCAGACACATTTAAATGCTTAAAGTACTAACAGAAAGGGAATGTCTGGCTAGACTCAGCCCGTGTCACATGCTTATCTTGCCTCAAACTAGAATGCTTACCGAGATTTTCTGTCAATTGGTCAATCGTTGGTGCCCTTCTATAGTCTATATTGACTTGTACTCTCTTCTGTGTTAACTGGTACTCTTTTAGCTGAGGTTACACTTGCTTCCCGCTGGATTATGTGTGTGTCCCATGGAGAGCCCAAGCACCTAGTTAGGGGCTGGGTGTTTAGGAGATGCTAGGTCTGTTGTGCCACTATTTCTTTGATGAATACATTTCCAAATTCTTGTATCAAATTAAAACTTCTTCTTCTTCTTCTTCTTCTTCTTCTTCTTCTTCTTCTTCTTCTTCTTCTTCTTCTTCTTCTTCTTCTTCTTCTTCTTCTTCTTCTTCTCCTTCTCCTTCTCCTTCTCCTTCTCCTTCTCCTC
>NW_026071030.1:0-3091 GCF_014885135.2 Alexandromys fortis
TTTTTCTTTTTTGTTTTTTTGAGACAGGGTTTCTCTGTGGCTTTGGAGCCTGTCCTGGAACTAGCTCTGTAGACCAGGCTGGTCTCGAACTCACAGAGATCCGCCTGCCTCTGCCTCCCAAGTGCTGGGATTAAAGGCGTGGGCCACCACCACCCTGCCTGAAAGACTATTTTCAAAGGCAAGAAATTTTTCAAAACCGTCTTACCCTGTTTTGGCAAGATTTGACAGTCCTGCTTATCCATTTCTGGATACTATGTATCTTGTCAGTGGTTGGGGCATGGGCATTTCTTTGCCCAAAGGCCAGTTTTGCCAAGAAAAAAACAAGCTCGGAGTGGAGTGTCTTTAGAGCTCAACATTCTCTCGGGAATATATCAGTGCTGCCAGGAGCAATTGTGTCTCACTTCAACAGAACCCTAAGTTACTTAAATGCCATTTTCTACAGCTCTTTGAAGTGGTTAAAGATTACCTATCTATGCAGAATATAATCTCTATGCATCTAAAGAACCTGATTAGTCTAACTATAAGTATGACAAATATAGATGACTATTGATCTATAATTCTTAATACCTATCTAACTTAATGACTAAGACAATAAACAACTGTGCAATAAATGAGGACAATGACCTCCAAATGTAAACAATGTATAAGTATCTTGATCAGAGGTAGAAATGTACATTGCAATATAATAAATTTATATCAATATATAAAAATGTTTTGAGCAGAGGTAGAAGCATGCATGCATACAATATTCAATATAGCTTAACTTTGTATCAATATACAAGAATCTAAATAATAACTCACAAGTATTCACCCTATCACTCACTATTATTATTAGTGTGAATAAATTCATACCAATGTAGAATCCCATCCAATTTTCCCCTTTTTTTCCCAAAAAGATCCCTGAGCCTATAAAATTCCCCCCAACCTCCAACTGTATACCAATTATAATCAACCCCTAAATGATGTCCCTAATCCTGAGGACAAACATTGTTGGGAGAGGGGATATCATCTTCTAGAATTAATTCCAGTTGTCATGGGGGCAATGTCTTTCTATGGGATCCTGTGAAAGAAAAATGACGGTTAAGTTCCAAGATTCATGTCTGGTATAATTGCAAATAATCTCTGAGTATTTAGTGGAGGTCTGGCCAGAACACTGTAAAAATGTGCACCATTTCAGCTAACCTAGTTGGAACCATCTTGTGCAGCTGGTACCCAAAACAGTTCTTGTAAGAGTGCTATCAGCATCATGACATCATGTCAACCAGGTGGAGTTGTTGTGGTGCCCCATCTTCTTCCTAGAAACTTCAAAGGTTATTGCAGGAAAATTCATTGTTCATTGTAGAAAACTTAAGCATTATTTATATAGATATATACAGACATATATATTCAATGAAAGGTATGATAAAGACAAAGTAGATATGAGGAAAAGTAAATTTTTTTCTGAATTATTTTTTTCTTTCTGTTCCATATCATGGCTCCTGACATGAGACAGAAACTCTGGGTTCTTCTTTTAACAACATGTTTGGATTTAAAGAAGGACAGAGCTATTGTCCAACACCAAAACCAGCTCTATATATTCATAAATATATATACATATACATAAATGTACATTTTTAAAGATTCGTGCCTATGAATCATATTTGATTTTCTTGATGATCCCTATTGGGTGGTTATTTTTCCATCTGTCAGTATTCAAACATCCAGGGTCTCTGGAATTTTTCACAGATGAGTGTTTTCCTGCGGGGATGAGAACAGAACCCTGCCCCCATTCTATATGTTTTTCTTAACACCTGTATGATTATCATTGTGGATGAGCTGCCATGTCTCCTTTCCAAGAGGTTTCTCCTCTTCAAACCTAACTTCTATTAATTTTGATGGTATCCACAATTTTTATTCTCCTGTGGAAACAAGAGCAAAACCCCTTCCCCAACGTAGCACATCTCCTGGCTTCCATTGTGAGGTCAGCACATCCTTGAAATAAACTGGTTGATTTAATTCAGCAGACTTTTCTATTATCCAATGTCTCTCTGCTGCTGTTGTCCCTTTCTCATTAGTGTTAAGAAAATTCAAGGTTGGGCTGGAGAGATGGCCCAGAGGTTAAGAGCATTGCCTGCTCTTCCAGAGGTCCTGAGTTCAATTCCCAGCAACCACATGGTGGCTCACAACCATCTGTAATGAGGTCTGGTGCCCTCTTCTGGCCTGCAGGCATACACACAGAAAGAATATTGTATACATAATAAATAAATAAATAAATAAATAAATAAATAAATAAATAAATAAATAAATAAATAAATAAATAAATAAATAAATAAATATTTAAAAAAAAGAAAATTCAAGGTTAATAAAGCATTATGTAATCTATTTCTGGGGGCATTTTCCACTCCTTTCTGTTTGTTTAACATATCCTTTATAGTTTGCTTTGATCTTTCTATAACTGCTTGAGCTGTAGGGTTGTGTGGTATAATGTTAGGGCTTAATGTTATAATAAGCAAAAAACCATTTCATTTTCCTAGAGACATATGCTGGGCCATTATCAGTCTTTATTTGTGCAGGTATATCCATGATGGCCATAACTTCTAATAAATTTGTGATTACTGAATCAGCCTTTTCTGAGCTTAAAGCAGTTGCCCACTGAAAACCTGAATAGGTGTCAATGGTGTGGTATACATATTTTAATTTTCTAAATTCTGCAAAATGAAACACATCCATATGCCAGATTTCATTCGGTTACTGTTTCCTCATTCATGCAGAAGACTGTGATCTGTGAGTCTACCCCTAAATAAATAACCCTTTAATATACACAATTCTGAGCTAGTGTGGGATTTCTTTTTAGTGTCCTTCTTCAAAACAACATGACTATTTAATCTAAACTAACCTATAAAACTATTAAGTACTGCCGGGCGATGGTGGCACACGCCTTTAATCCCAGCACTCAGGAGGCAGAGATAGGCTGATCTCTGTGAGTTCAAGACCAGCCTGGTCTACAGAGCTAGTTCCAGGACAGGAACCAAAGCCACAGAGAAACCCTGTCTCAGAAAAAAAAAACTAACAAGTACTTTTCATTTGGTCAGATATAACTTGCTCAAAAAAA
>NW_026071031.1:0-3016 GCF_014885135.2 Alexandromys fortis
TTATGTCTAAAAGCCACTTATGAGTGAGTACATATAATAATTATCTTTCTGGGTCTGGGTTACCACACTCAATATGATGTTTTCTAGATCCATCCATTTGCCTGCAAATTTCAAGATGTCATTAATTTTTTCCATTGTATAGAACCATCTGAGGAGTATTGGTATTAGTTCTTTGAAAATCTTGTAGAATTCTGAGCTGAAACCATCTGGTCCCAGACTTTTTTAGTTGGGAGATTTTATGTTCCTATTTTTTTTTTTTAGCAGTTATGGGTCTGTTTAATTTGCTTATCTGGTCTTAATTTAATTTTGGTAAATGATATTTATCCAGAAAGTTGTCCATTTCCTTTAAGTTTTCCAATTTTGTGGAGTTCATGTTTTTAAAGTATGACCTGATGATTCCTGGATTTCTTCTGTGTTTGTTGTTATGTCCCCCTTTTCATTTCTGATTTTGTTAATTTGGATATTCTCTCTCTGTCGTGTCCACCCTCGACCAGCAAGGAAAAACGCAACACCCGGAGCTCTTCTTGCAGCAATTTTCAGGACTTTATTCACAGTAATCTTTCTCCTCTCTTTCCCTCTATCTCCCTCTCTCTCCCCGGGCAAACCTCTCCCAGCCCTTAAGTAGGCATGGGCTGCCAACCCTGAACTGCCAGGTGGGCATTGCCCATAGGCCCACGCATATGCAAGCAGCTGATAATCATTGCGTGATCATAGCATAGGTCAGGCCTTAGCCATCTCAGGAGTTGATTATACATCTCCATCAGGTGTGACACCACACAGCTCAGCTTGCTACATCTCTCTGCCTTTTGGTTTGGAGAAAGGTTTGTCTATTTTGTTGATTTTCTCAAAGAACCAACTCTTTGTCTCATTGATTCTTTGTATTGTTTTCTTTGTTTCTATTTTGTTGTTTTTAGCTCTCAATTTGATTATTTCCTGCCATCTAGTTCTCTTGAGTGAGCTTGTTTCTTTTTGTTCTAAAGTTTTCAAATGTTCTGTTAATTCACTAGTGTGAGGTTTTTTCCCAGCTTCTTTATGTAGGCATTTAGTGCAATGAACTTTCCTCTTAACACTGCTTTCATTGTATCCCATAAATTTGTCATTTTCATTGAATTTTAGGAAGTCTTTAATTTCTCCTTTTATTTTTTCCTTGATCCATTGATGCTTCAGGTGATCCCTGTTTAATTTCCATGTGTTTGTGGGCGCTCTGGAATTAGTGTTGCTGTTGAATTCTAATTGAAGCCATGGTGATCCGATAAGATACATGGGGTTATTCCAATTTTTTTTTTTTTGTATCTGTTGAGATTTGTTTTGTTACTGAGTATGTGGTCAGTTTTTGAGAAGATTTCATTAGGTGCTGAGAAGAAGGTGTATTCTTTTCTGTTTGGATGGAATAATCTATAGATGTTCGTTTAGTCCATTTGAGTCATAACGTCTGTTAGTTCCCTTATTTCTCTGTTAAGTTTCTGTCTGACTGACCTGTCCAGTGGCGAGAGGGGAGTGTTGAAGTCTCCCACTATTAGTGTGTAGGGTTTAATGTATGATTTAAGCTTTAGAAGTGTTTCTTTACATATGAGGGTACCCTTGTACTCTAGTCTTTCCCAAGCTTTCTCAGGCTTTCTGTGGATTCAGTTATCCACGTCTGGGCGCCATTCTGTAGGATCACAGGCTTGTGCTGTCCCACCCAGCTGTAGTGGCTTTCCCTTAGAGCAGAGGTTCTCAGACCTGTGCATGTGTGTGAACGGCAGAGTGTGTGATAAAAAGATGCAGCTGTGCCAAGGGGGTGAAGAACCCCCAAAATGCCTTATTCTTTTGTGGGATAATGAAGCATGCCAGTTCAAATCCTGCTTTATCTGAACCGCTGTGTGTGACCACACTGTGTGTGGCTCCCCTGTCACCCAGGAGTCCTCGGGGAGTGTATGTTTGAAACCAAAAACAAATGAGCCCAGACCAAAATGGAATTAAAAGAAATCTCCTTGGCTTCCACCACCCAACTGTGCACCTGACAGGAGATTAGCTTTAGACTATGTAAAGAACTCTGAAAATTAAACACCCCAAGCCCTTCATTCAGACCAATAAATAAGCAAATGCATTGAGCAGATAGTTCTCAAAAGAAAAAAAAACACAAATGACCACTACACACGTGAAGAAATGCTCTACATCATTAGTCACGAGGGGAATAATAATTTAAAGTACATTGAGATTCTACCTCACCCCAGCCTGAGCAGCTATCATCTAGAAAACAAACAACAGTAATCGCTGGTGAGGATGTGGGGAAAGAGGACCTTTATCCCCTGCTGATGGGAGTGTAAACTGCTGCGGCTGCTACAGAAATTATGTAAAAGTTCCCCTCAAAACAAAATTACAACTACCATGTGGCCCATGTACAGCTCCTCCTGGGTATATAGCCCAAGGAATCGAAGTCAGCAAACCACAGAGATTGCACTCCCATGCTTATTAGTACACTATTCACAAAAACTAAGATGTGGAACCAGGAGCTGGAGAGTTGGCTCAGTGGTTAAGAGCTCTGGCTGCTCTTCAAGAGGATCTGGGTTCAATTCCCAGCACCCTCATGGCAGCTCACAACCATCTATATCTCCAATTCCAGGGACCCGATATGTTTTTCTGGCCTCCTTGGGCATTGCACATGTGTTATGTACAGACATATATATGCAAGCAAAAGACCTATATAAATAAAATACAAATAATAAATTGTTGGAGAATGAAAGAAATAGAAACAACCTAGATATCCATGCAAAAGAATAACAGAAATTGCACACACATATACACAAAACCAAGTTTTATTTGTTCATAGAAAAGAATGAACTTATATTTGCAGAAGAATGGGTGGTACCACAGATCACCATGGTAAGCAAAATAAGTTAGATTCAGACAAATATCACATCTGATATCATATATGAAATCTAGATGTGTGTGTATGTGTGTGTGTGTGTGTGTGTGAGAGAGAGAGAGAGAGAGAGAGAGAGAGAGAGAGAGAGAGAGAGAGAACAGAGTGAGA
>NW_026071032.1:0-3025 GCF_014885135.2 Alexandromys fortis
TGGATTAGTTCTACCAAATTCATGATTATCCTTGTAAATAGAGTTGTGTATGATTAACTTGTCTTATAACTTTAAATTACTTGAACTTATTCTTTTATATTTGACAATATTTTATGTTTTAAGTATAATTATGTGATTTACACCTTCATTTAATTCTCTTTTTTTCCTTTGCGGAACAATTTTGCATTTTACCTGAGCAAATTCTCAAACTCATTTTAAACAAATTATCTTATTTTGTGTTCTTAAGAATTTTGACTTTACATTTATAAAATGAAATTTTTAAAAAAATAATTATATGAATAAAAACTAAAAAAAATTATCCTTACTATATAATCAAAAAATTGTTTTGCTTCTTGTCTAAAGCTATTAAAATGACATTTATGTTTTTAAATATACTCCTATTCATTTTAATGATTTTTAATTTTATTTTTCATTAAGATTTGTGGCTTTACCAATGTTTTATTCCTACTCTGTATTGAATCTTTTCTGTGGAATACTGTATCATTGCACCATAAGAATTATCATTGTGCTGCTTGATGTGGAATTTCACCTTCACCATCATTGAATTAAAGCACAATCCAAAATTGTAAGAAGTATTTGCAAAGCATTGCCTAGTTTTACAACTCACGTCCTCAATTTCCATTTAATTATTCATCTTGTTATTTTTTTTCCTTTCCCGTCTTGTCCATAAATCGGCCTCATTCTTCTTTTGTTTCATTGTTATTGCCCTTCACTATTGCCTTGATTTTCCTTCTTTTTTTTTTCTTTCTTTTTTTTTGTGATTGTTTTTCAACATTTCCTTCCTCATTTCTTTCTTGCTTTTTGAGTCAATTTTTTTTTTTTAATTCTCCAGTGTTACTTCAATTTTAAACAATTTATATTTTCTGTATTTTCTCAAATACCAGCTATGCTTGCTCTTGGTGGATCGTCACAGAATTCAAAAATTTGATTTAGTGGTTTAACTTGGATTAAATGGGAACGTGTATATGCCTTGCATAATGGCTGAATTAAGTTCTTTAGAGTAACTATGACTTAGCACACAAGGACATTTTTGGCAAGAATTAATGGATCCATTTCCTCAGCAGTTGGCACATGGTAATAATTACAAGGATAGTATAACTTTCCTCTATGCTATGCAATAGTATTTGTTAGCATGTTTACAGTTTTTACAATGACACTGAGTATCACGGCTGACCACTGCATCTTGCTCTGAGCTTTTGTCTCCTCTCTGCAGCAGCTGTGGAAATTGATAAGAAACAGGGGCAGTCTCTGTTTAAATTTCCAGTTGACTTTTTTAAAATTTTTATTTTATTTTTTAAAAAGAAAACAAACTATCTTTTCTTTCCAATTTACTTACCAACCCAATTACCACTCTCTCCCCTTCTTTCATTCCCTCCACCTACCGCTCTGCCCCACCCCTATCCACTTCTCAGAGAGGGTAAGGCACATTGCTTTGGGGAAGGTCCAAAGCCCTACCAACTATATCTAGGCTGAGCAGGTATCCATCCAAAGACATTGGGTTCCCAAAAAGCAAGTTCAAGCAGCAGAGATAAATCCTGGTGCCACTGCCAGTGGCCATGAAGTCTGCCCCAGCCATATAACTATCATCCACACTCAGAAGGTCTAGTTTGGTCCTATGTTGTTTCCTTCACTGGATGCCTGGAGTTGGTGAGCTCCCATTAGCTCAGTTAGACTGTCTCAGTGGGTGTCCCCATTATGGTCTTGATCTCTTGCTTATATTCTCACTCCTCCCACTCTTCAACTGGACTGTGGAAACTCAGCCTATGCTCTGCTGCTGGTCTCTGCCTCTGTTTCTATCAGTTGCAGGATTAAAGTTCTGTGGTGACATTTAAGATATTCACCAATCTGATTGCAGAGCAAGGCCAGTTCAGACACTCTCTTGCTTAGGGTCTTAGCTGGTATCATCCTTGTGGATTCCTGGGAATTTCTCTAGTGCCGGGTTTCTTCCTAGCCTCATAATGGCTTCCTCAATCAAAATATCTCTTTCCTTGCTCTCATCTCTGTCTTTCCTCCATCGTGTCTATCCTGTTCTCCTCTCTTTCATCTTTTCCCCTCCTCTTCTTCTGCCTTTGCTTCTCCCAGTTGACTTCCTCACTGGGCGGCTTTTACTGTAATCAGGATCGTACTCCCAGGTCTTCTTTGATCTCCTTGTATCTTACGCTTGCCCTGATAATTTTATATTGTGCAATAAGACATAAAGAAAAATGAATAACTTATCATTTGAGCTACCATCACCCACAAAACAAAAATGTGCATGGGTGTCTTCCTTTCACAGCCAAGCACTTTGTTCTTGGGTCTGTCTATACGCATTTACTGGCAGAATTGAGGTCTCTGTAGAGATATATTTCTTTTCCGTACTATATTTTGTATGTTTTGAATTGTTTTTACTCTGATATTTGAATAAACATTATACTAAAATATGTAATATTATCAAGCCCCTTTACATTCTTTCATCGCACAATTTCTCATTTATCATTTTGTAACATCGCTTTTTATCTTGTCAGCCAATCATTCTTTAGTTAAGTTTCTAAATAACACTGGCTTAAATGATGTCAAATTTGGAAACTTCTAGGCCTGGAACCTGATCTTCATGCTCCCAGGTTAGAAAGGCCTAGTCCTTCTTCTTAGAAACATTTCCTTTACATTTCTGATATGTGACATTGTAGACATGTAATGTGGGAAAATCATAAGATAAAGACCTGAGAGTTTTCTTTGTGGCAGAACACCTATGTTCTGAAAAGAGTGATGGGGAGTAATGGGGGATTGCATGCTAGCTTGGCTGCTTTTAGGGATCAGTTTTTCACAATGTAAACTTATTGAAGATTAATGTGTTTGGACCTATCATAGACTGCCTATGTTAGCTAATAGTTTCAGAAAGATATCCACTATCTATAAATGGATTGTTTTCCTTGTTTTAGTGTTCATTCCTATTTAAAATGCTTTCTACATATTTATTTTGGTAAAGATTTTGAGGAGAACATAAGAGGTTTGATTGGTTATATGC
>NW_026071033.1:0-3041 GCF_014885135.2 Alexandromys fortis
TGGCGCACGCCTTTAATCCCAGCACTTGGGAGGCAGAGGCAGACGGATCTCTGTGAGTTCGAGACCAGCCTGGTCTACAAGAGCTAGTTCTAGGACAGGCTCCAAAGCTACAGAGAACCCCCCCCCCAAAAAAAAAAGAAGTACATAAGCATCAGGAGGCATCAGGAGGAAGGCCAAGGTGACGCCCACGAAGTAAAGAGAGCAACAGAACTGAAGGGTGGAACTGAAGAAAGGGAAAGACAGAGATCCAGAGGGAGGGCCAGCAAGATATGCACAGCCAAAATGTCAAAATGCAGACTGTACCATTTGTGTCTCACTGAGAAATCTATGTCCGCTCCAGAGAAGGCAGGAGGGGGAACTTAGAGCTACCGTGGAAATCTCAGTAGTGATTCCTAGCTGCCACCTGGGACTCCAAGTTGGAAAACGAGTAATGGAAAAGTCTTAAATGCACAGACTGTTTCTCCTTTTATGCAGAACTGAGTCTTTTTGTTGTTGTTTCGGTTTGGTTTGTTTTTTGTTTTTTTGTTTTTTTTTTTCAGACAAGGTTTCTTATAACAACCCTGGCTGTCCTGGAACTTGCTTTGTAGACCACGCTGGCCTTGTACTCACAGAGATCCAGAAGCCTCTGCCTCCTAAATGATTAAAGGTGTGCACCACCATGCCTGGCCAGAACTGAGGTGTGGAGCCTTGGAGCAAGCCAGCCATTGTTCCTTACTCACTTCCCACGCATACAGGAAAAACTCAGAGGTCTGGGTGAAGCCTGCTCGGGTTATTTGCTGCTCCTGGGGGGGCATGGAGTTTTCAAGGCTGCTTCACCATCTAAGCAAAGACGTTCATCACGGCGAGCACATCAGTGCCTGCACAGGTCGTCTCTAAGTGCTCTCCTCAGCTTTCCACATTCAGGAATAAACTCAAGCTGAATTGAGTGTGTTCCTCCCAACAGAGCAATTAACCGTGTTCTATTATTACACAACATCACAAACAATGTTTTCCTCTAATTCTTCTGCCCTTAATGTCACGTTGCTTACAACTGTGCACCCCTAAGACTCCAATTTATGCATAAATATTTGCAAAATTAGCATTGTCTCTTGTTTTCTAAAACATTAGTGTAATGCTCACGGATACAATATTTTAAAGCCCAAGGATTGCAGATCTCAACAGTACGAATGCAAGTTAAACAAGAGTTGGTCCTTAATGGGCTGACTTCAAAATTCATCTGTATAATCTAGAGGTGTGTGGGTGTATATTCATTGTGCATATACATTCATTATGCATATACATTCATTGTGGGTGTACACTCTTCATTGTGGGTGTACATTCATTGTGGGTGTACATTCATTGTTGGTGTGTATTCATTGTGAGTGTATATTGTTTGTGTATATTCATTAGGAGTGTATGTTCATTGTGAATGTATATATATATATATATATATATATCTCCCATTTTCCTTTCCCGTTAGCTCACTGGCTCTTAACTTGTCTTGACTACTTTACGAAGCTGCTTTGGGAACCTTCTCTCCAGGAGATTAGAATGCTTTGAAAATAAATTTCCCATATAGCTTGACAGGGTTTTGTGAAGTACCCAAGCTGCCTGTGACATTCTCATTTGGTACAGCTAACTGAATCCTCTTTTGCAGCTAATAAACACGGGCTGTAATTTATAGACAGCGTCTGAACTGCTAGGGTTCTGCTTCCTGTGTAGACATCAAGCTTTGGAAATTCTAATCCAAGAGACTCGAACTATATTATGAAACGGTCGTGGTATGAAAAGTACAGCATTAAGATGATTCCAACTATTAGTTTCCTACTACAGTCCTACTATGTTGACAGGAAATGCAGGGACAGTGCGGAGAAATTTGGAGGGAATCAGACCTGGCCTCGGAATCTCCTTTAGAGACAGACCAAGTGAAAAGAAAAGCCTTTGCCTTGACCTCAGCTAACCTTGTCCCTCCTGAGCTCAATTTCCATCCTCTATGTCAGAATCAGTCAAGTGATTTCTTTTGTATTTTCCACCCCACATTCACAAGTGGGGCAGAACCACATTGGACCATTCCATCTCACTTGCCGCGCCGTGGAAGCCAGCACGGTAGTTCCCCACGAGCTGAGAGCTGAAATGCAGGCAAGCGTTCCTATCGCACATGGAAATTTCTTTACTCTTTCAGATAAAGTGGCAGATGCTTGAGGGAGACAGGTGCAGCCACCATGAGTTCAGGACAGGGCAGAACAGGCTACCACTGAAGCATACACAATCGGGGGGGGGGTGCCTATTGATGTCTGTCCAAGGACTCTGACAGGAGGTCTCAAAGGCAAAAGGTGACACTGAGCTGACCAAAGGCTGGTCCGTGCTGTGGTAGTAGTGGGGAAGAAGTCCACAGGAAAAACAATAGCATCCATATGACTTGTAGATCCTGGCACAAAATGAAAAGAGAGGGCCTCAGTTCAACACTGTTAAGAAGGGCAAGAGGACAGTAGCCAAGTAAGCCTTGTCTCCAAGGAGCCTCCCAGGTTGCTAACCACAGAACCCAACTGCTATGCCAATGGCCGCCTCAGGACCTGCAGGACCAGAGTCCTGGTACATTGGCACCTAGTGACCTTAACCATCAAGTGTGTCTGGGCAGCCAGAGCAGATGATAGGAAACTTCTTCCACAAACATAAAGGAGCCCCTGCCTGCCACGGGAGAATGGGAGAGTCTAAGTACTTTGCCCAGGGCAGACAGAAGCTAAACACTAAACAAGTACATCCCGGAACATGGGTTCCTTTTCCCGCCACAAGCCAAGCCTGACTATGGTTGATATAGAAAGGATTGCTCTTCATGTGAGTTGAAGTGTTTTGGAGGTGAGGGAAGGTTGAAGGGTTATCTGTCTCCAATTGGCCTCTAACTGAACAGGCAAAGAGAGAGAGGGAGAGAGAGAGAGAGAGAGAGAGAGAGAGAGAGAGAGAGAGAGAGAGAGAGAGAGAGAGAGAGAGAGACAGACAGAGGGGGGGCTATAATGTAGCTCAGTAACATATTTGGACTTTCAGTGTGGCATAATATTTCCAAT
>NW_026071034.1:0-3025 GCF_014885135.2 Alexandromys fortis
GCAGTGTAACCAGTCTTGCTTGGTGCTTTCTGTAGACGAATGGTTACATTTTTACTGGCAAAAAAAAAAAAAAAAAAAAAATTAGAAAGTAATTTTAACACAGTCTGCCTGCGGTTGAGATTTAAAACGTCTCACTCTAAGTGGTATCTTGAGCATGCAATGTGATTAAAGAGGATTTTCTTTGTTGCCTCTTCTTTATTAAGTCTTTTATAGTAAATTAACTTTTGCATTTACAAGGTAGTCCCTAGATATCCCTAGGATTTGTGTGCTGTACAAACTTGGAAATCCTAGCCTGTCTTCAACCAGGCCCGAGTCTCATGTCCAAAATTAGTAAGGCATCCTAGGAGGTCCACCCCATCCTCTCAGCATTTCAAGGACCAGACAGTCTAGGGTATCAAACTCAGAACTTTGTTTGGTGCCGAACAAGTTTTAAGGAAACAGCTTGGCTATATTCATTTTGTTAAAGCATGCTGATCTGTTGAGTTTATTGTCCAAGAACTAGTGTCACAGATGGAGAGACAGTTCATGCCGTGGATGGCATTGCTTTTGTACTTCTAGTATCCAAGGCTGCAATTACAGCTTATTAGGAAGATGCCAGTTTATCCTATGGTTACTTTGTGCATAGAGGGAGTCAGAAAAAAATTGGCTTTGACAGGAAGAGATATTACTTCCATTCTGGTGACCAGTGGAAGAGTGTGTTTCCTGGGGTTTTCTACGGAAGTAGAGATCGGCCTGCCACCTGAACCTTTGGGCTCAGCATGCTTACATTTGGTCAAGTTCTTTCTTCTAGAAATTGTTGAGGAGAAACACATAGGTTCACCCCTAAGTCACCTCTCTACTTTTGCATCAGGATCTCTCCTCTAAAACTACAGGCTTTCCTGGCAACCCAAAGAAAAGTAGGGGCCATCTGTGCAGGGAACAGCTGTACAGTGAACTGCCAGTCCTAAGAGGAGTCCCAGGAGAAAGTCCTTGACTGGGGTGACCTAGAGCTTGACCTAGAGCTGAAAGATCTCAATATAAATCTTACCAGACTGAACCTGATAGAAGAGAAAGTAGGAAGTAGCCTTCAATACATGGGCACAGGAAACCCCTTCCTAAATATAACCCCAATAGCACAGACACTGAGAGCTACCTCCTGAAATAATTGGAACCTCCTGAAACTGAGAACATTCTATAAGGCAAAGGACACACTCAATAAGATAAAAAGGCAGCCTACTGAATGGGAAAAGATCTTCACTGAGCACACATCAGGCAGAGGACTTATCTACAAAATATATAAAGAGCTCAATAAATTAGAAAGCAAAATTCTAAATAATCCAATTTTAAAATGGAGCAAAGAACTAAACAAAGAATTCTCAACAGAAGAATCTCTCAAATGGTTGAAAAACACTTTAAGGGGAGGGGACAGGCAGGGAAGGGAGCAGAGAAAAATATAGAGCTCAATAAAAATCAATAATAAATAAATAAAAATAAATCTTAAAATAAAAAGAAAAACACTTAAGAAAATGTTCAACATCCTTAGCCATCAGGGAAATATAAATCAAAATGACTTTGAGACACCATCTTACATCAGTCAGAATTGACTAAGATCAAAAACACCAATGATCGCTCATGTTGGAGAGGATGTGGAGTAAGAGGAACATTTCTCCATTGCTGGTGGGAATGCAAACTTTTACAACCACTCTGGAAATCAATGGCAGTTTCTCAGAAAATTGGGAATCAACCTATCTCAGGACCCAGCAATACTACTCTTGGGCATATACCTAAAGGGTACTCAGTTATAATACAAAAACATCTGTTCAACTATGTTCATAGCAGCATTGTTTGTAATAATCAGAACCTGGAAACAACCTAGATGCTCCTCAACTGAAGACTGGATAAAGAAAATGTGGTACATTTATACAATGGAGTACTACTCAGAAGTAAAAATAAAAATGACATCTTAAAGTTGCATGCAAATGGATGGAACTAGAAAAAAGCATCCTGAGTGAAGTAACCCAGACCCAGAAAGATGAACATGGTATGTACTCACTCATAAGTGGATACTAGCTATAAAGCAAAGAGTAACAAGTCTATAGGCCATGATCATACAGAAGCTAAGTAACAAGGTGAACCCTAAGAGAAACACATATAGATCCACCTAGAAAGGGGAAATGGACAAGATCACCTGACAAAATTGGGAGCATGTGAGTGAGGGGAGGAGGGTGGGTGGAAGGAGAAGAGGAGGGAAGAAGGGAGGAGGAAGAGAACTTGAAGGAATGGGATAGTCGAGATGGAGGAAAAACAGAAATGAGAGCAAGGAAAGAGATATTTTGATTGAGGGAGCCATTATGGGGCGAGCAAGAGACCTGGCACTAGAGAAACTCCCAAAAATACACAAGGATGACCCCAGCAAAGACCTAAGCAACAGAGGAGAGGGTGACCAAAATGGCTTTGCCATGTAGTCGGATGGATGAATATCTTAAATGTCACTATAGAACCTTCACCCAGCAACTGATGGAAAAAGAGGCAAAGACCCACAGTGGAGCATTGGGCTAAGCTCCCAATGTCCCAATGTCCAGTTGGAGAGAATATGAACAAAGAGGTCAAGACCATGATCGGGATACCCACTAAATAGTTTACCTGAGCTAATAAGAGCTCACCAACTCCAGTAGGACAGGGAAGGAACCAACATAGGTCCAAACTAGACCCTCTGAATGTGGGTGATAATTGTATGGCTGAGGTAGACTCTGTGGGGCCACTGGAGTGGTACCAGGATTTATCCCTACTGCTTGTAGTGACTTTTTGGAACCCATTTTCTTTGGATGGATACCTTTCTCAGCCTTGATAAAGTAGAGAGGGCCTTGGACCTTCCCCAAAGCAGTATGTATTATCCTTTCTGAGGAGCAGATGTGGGTGGGCAGAGGTGGAGGGTATGGGAGTAGGGGAGGTAGTGGGAACTGGAATTGGTATGTAAAATGAAAAAAAAATGATAGTTTGTTTTCTTTGTTTAGAAAATAAAGCAAAAAAATCAAATAACAACAGC
>NW_026071035.1:0-1828 GCF_014885135.2 Alexandromys fortis
GGTTGTGAGCCACCATGTGGTTGCTGGGAATTGAACTTAGGACCTTTGGAAGAGCAGGCAGTGCTCTTAACCTCTGAGCCATCTCTCCAGCCCCTTGACTTGAATCTTATGCATGGCAATAGATATGGATCTCTCTTCATTCTTGTACATATTGATACCCAGTTATGCAGCACAGCACCATTTCTTGAATATGCTTTCTTTTTTCCATTTGATATTTTTTGCTTCTTTATCAAAAATCAGGTGTTTGTGGGTGTGTGGGTTGATATCTTTGATTCAGTTCCATTTGTCCTGTTTTTACACCAATTCCAGGCTGTTTTCAGTATTGTAGCTCTGTAGTAGAGTTTGACGCCAGGGTTTGTGATGCAGAGGTGGTTGAGTGTTCAATGGAGCTTCAAACATGTCCTCATTCATTCTGAGACAATGGCCTCAGGCCCCCAGAGCTCTTCCAGTGGGGCACATCGCTGACTGACTTTGCTATACCTTGTGATCCTGCACCTTGAGGAGGGTCCACTGGTGCTCTGCCCACTGTGCTCACAGTGCCAAACCCTACATAACCACTGTGGTCAGTTCCCTGAGGAGAAGCTGAAGCTAGTCCCATAAGAAGTACCCATCGAGAGAAGAGATGACATTAACCTCTTAGCTTACTTGCTCTGGACTTTCCTGACCTCTTGCTACACAACCTGACTGAACAGTAAACACAGCTATTTGGCTCAAGGCAGAGAACAAAGTGCAGCCTTCTCCCCTTCATAAGGGACCAGGTGCCCAGTCTGTCCTCAGAGTGTCTTTCCTGATCCTAGGTGTCTGGTGCAGGCATTCCCCTAATCAGCCTGGGGAGCAGGGGCAGCCATGGCACTGCTGATTGGAGATGGCCTGTGGTCTGTGGTCCTATTCACGGCCATCTTCCTGCTCCTGGTGGACCTGATGCACCGACGCAAGTTCTGGACCGCCCGCTACCCTCCAGGTCCTGTGCCCCTACCTGGGCTGGGCAACCTTCTGCAGGTGGACTTTGAGAACATGCCCTACAGTGTGTACAAGGTGAGAGATGGCAGTGGAGGGCAGTAGAGGTCATGGTGCCCCCAGCAGTACGTGGTGGTGCTGAAGCCTCAGGATAGACAGGAATATGGCCACCAAGAGAGAGAAGGCTTAGTGGTTGTCTGGTCGCAGTTACTTCTCATTAGGAGGATACTGTGGACTTTCTAAAAGCAGAGACATATATGGAAAAGGCCATGGAGGCAGGCCTGGAGTGTGGTTGTACAGGACAGAAGTCAGGGAGGTCGCAGTTTTCTTGTGATCCCATCAGTGTCTGTGGTCTCAGTTACAGAGAGGAGGATCAGGATTCATTGTAGCATGTCAGTGAGGATGGGCTGCGTCTGTTATAGTCTCTTGCTGCTGTATGGTGTTATGCCTTGCTGCCCATCTCAGGAACCTGATTCCCTCATGTATGGTGGGGTATGAGGGAGTGCGGATCATTTTCTCACAAGATGACAACTTAATGATCGTATCTGCTGTGAGAACTTTGCTGGATTGAGAGGATAGGATCATGCAGGCATAAGGTGTCATACCTCAGACTAGAGATGTGGTCGGTGGTAGAGCATTTTCCCAGCATAGGGCAGGACCAAGGTTCACAATGCATATCCACACAATGTGCTTATGTGTAAATGCACACGTGACACACACAACACACAGACACACATGTTCTGTGTTGAGGTTATATTGTCCAGGTCACTAGGGATCTCCATTTTCTAAGCATTCTGTCCCTCTACTTCAGCTTCGTCAACGCTATGGTGACGTGTTCAGCCTGCAGATGGCCTGGAAGCCCGTGGTTGTG
>NW_026071036.1:0-3030 GCF_014885135.2 Alexandromys fortis
AAAAAAAAAAAAAAAAAAAAAACAGAAAGAAAAAGAAAAGAAATGGTCAACATCCTTTGCCACCAGGGAAATGCAAATCAAAATGGCACGAAGATTCCATCTTGCACCGATAAGAATGGGTAAGATCAAAACCACAAATGACACCTTGTACTGGAGAGGATGTGAAACAGGGAACACTCCTTCATTGCAGGTACCAGTGCAAACTTCTACAGCCACTTCATAAATCAATACAGCAGTTTCTCAGAAAATTAAGAATTGATCTACCTCAAGATCCATCTATGCAACTCCTTGGCATATATCCAAAGCCTGAGGACAGTTGCCCAACTATGTTCATAGCAGCTTTATTCATAACATCACCAAACTGGAAACAACCTAAATGTCCTTCAACTGAAGAACAGATAAAGAAAATGAGGTACATTACACAATAGAGAATTACCCAGCTCTTAAAAAACAATGACATCAGAAAATTTGTTGGCAAATGGATGGAACTTGAAAAGATCATCCTGAGTGAGGTAACCCAGACCCAGAAAGAGAAACATGGTATGTACTCACTCATAAGTGGATATTAGTCATAAAATAAAGGAAAATCATGCTACAATCCATAGACCCAGAGAAGCTAAGTAACAAGAAAGGCTCAAGGTGGGGAGTGGAGGATGCAGGAATCCCCCTGTGAAGGAAAAAAGAATGGATATTGCCAGTCGAGGTGGAGGGAGGGTCTGGAAGGAAAATGGGGATCAGAGTTAGAAGGGCTTAGGTCAAAGGAGGATGGAGGGAGTATTGGCAGAGATAACCAGAATCTTAGGGAATCTCTGGGATGGCTAGAACCCTAGAGCAATGAAAATTCTCAGGTTTCAATGGTCCTAGCTAGCTAAGACTCCTAGCAAACCCAATACACAGCCAGAACTGGCCATCTCTTAGAACCAGGCAAAATTTCCAGGGGGAGGGACTGACATACCAATGCAGCCACAACCCCTTCAAACTAATATTTTTTCAGCCTACATGATGTGCTGGGGTAAATATGACTTAGAAATTGTATGAGTGACCAACTGATATCTGGTCCAATTGGAGACCTATACCCTGAATGGGAACCCACTATTGAGAGTCAGTATCCAGAGGCAAGATACCCTACAGATATAGAATAAAACAAACAAACAAACAAGTCAATGAAATGACTCCTGTTTTAGTTAAGATTTCTATTATTGCAACATGACACCATGAGCAAAAAGCATGGGGATGCAAAAGGATTTATTTGGTTTATACTTCTGCATTGCTGTTAACCACTGAAGGAAGTCAGGACTGGAACTCAACAGGACAGGATTCTGGAGGCAGGAGCTGATGCAGTGGCCATGGAGGGGGGCAGCTTACTGGCTTGTTTCCCATTGCTTGTTCAGCACACCTTTTTATAGAACCCATGATCAGCAGCCCAGGTCTAGCACCGCCCACTGTGGGTTAAATGGCAAAAGCTGGTTATCTGATAATGGTCAACCTGAAAACACATGCATACAAGTAACAGTAAATTGACTCAGCAGGTTTTATTTATATGCTTATTTACATACTATGTATAAATAATAATAAAATAGGCTATGAATTTGAGGAAAACTGGAACAAAGTTGGAGATGAAGGAGGGATGATGTTAATATAGTATCCATATACATATAATGGAGCTTAAAAATAATTCTCACTCCTAAAATGAATAAAACTTTGAGGAGCTAGAGAGATAGCTCAGTGGTTAGCAGTGCCTGCTGCTCTTAAAAGGGCCAGATATGAGGTTCTCAGATCCCATGTCAGGTGGCTTATAACTATCTATTATTTCAGTTCCATAGGATCAGAAACTCCCTTTTGGCCTCTATGAGTTCCCACATAAAGCATGCACAGACACCGATGCATGCCTATACATTTGCATAAAAGTTAGGACAAACTCTTAACATATTTGAAACAGAAACAGTCAAATGAATGTTAACATAAACATTCCATGTATACAAAGGAATTGATGGCCGTACATGTTAGAATGCCACACAAATGTATTTGATTTACTTAGGCCATCATTGCCACTAGAAGTGGAAAGGTTATACACACCCAGATTAAAAAAAAATAACCATCCCTTAGTTGTTTGTTGTCTCATATCTGACTAGCAAATGTATGTGTGCTCTTTGAAAGCCATTAACCTTCACCCAGAGTCTTTCTGTGTATTTTATTTAATTCTTTTTACTTTTATATCATTACTGTTAGTTTAACAGACTCTACTTATAGCTTTCAAGGATTCTTATGTTTTTATAAGTGCCTTTCCTAGTATCTCAGACCATGTAACACTTCCTTAGCAGCTCATCATTTTCTAACAGTTTTGATAGATATTAATGATGAATCAGCTGTTTCTTAATAGGACTTTCTTCAAGATTGTTTAGACAAAAATAATCTTTAAATGCTATGGGAAAATGGTGTGAGAAGTCCTTCTGTATATGTGTTGCTTTTATTGGTTAATGAATAAAAAAACTCTTTGAACTCTGATAGGGCAGAGTAGAGCTGGGGTGGGGGAACTAAAGTGAATGCTGGGAGAAGGAAAGCAGAGTTGAGAGATGCTATGGAGCCACCAGAGGGGAAAGACGCAAGCTTGTCTTGCATGGTAAAATATAAAATAATGGAAATTGATTAAATCTAGATGTAAGTGCTATCTAGCAATACACTTAAGTAAATGGCCAAGTAGTGATTTAAATAATATAGCTTCTGTATGATTATTTTGAGTGAAGGTGGTTAAGAAACAAACAAATTGACACTACAAAATGGCACTCCAAAATGTGCTAGCTAAATCCATATAAACCGGAGTTGAGGTAGTAAGGATGGCTCCCACCTGGCAGTCTCAGAGGTGGTACACATGCTTCCTCCATGTTGGACTGGGTAGAGCCAACAGGCAGTGCCTTGTTGGTCCTAGCCATGCCTGATAATAATAATAATAATAATAATAATAATAATAATAAGAAGAAGAAGAAGAAGAAGAAGAAGAAGAAGAAGAAGAAGAAGAAGAAGAAGAAGAAG
>NW_026071037.1:0-3019 GCF_014885135.2 Alexandromys fortis
TATTATGTATACAATGTTCTGTCTGTGTGTATTCCTGAAGGCCAGAAGAGGGCACCAGACCTCATTACAGATGGTTGTGAGCCACCATGTGGTTGAACTCAGGACCTTTGGAAGAGCAGGCAATGCTCTTAACCACTGAGCCATCTCTCCAGCCCCAACCATATACTCTTGGTTCTAGAGAGGCCAGGCAAAGTATAACAGGGTTGCAGCTCCTGCAAGGAGGCCCTGAGAGGCCACTCCATAAGTTGCAGTAAGTTCTAAGTAGCAATAAGAGACCCCATGTCCTAACTAGCTCTAATTATCAACCTGCCCGGAGTCATCTGAGAGTAAAGTACCCAGAGACCAAGGAAGTACCTAGATCAGACTGGCCTATGGGCGTAACTGTGGGGAACTGTCCTCACTACTAACTGGTGCAGAAGAGCCCATCCCACTATGGGTAGCACCATACCTAGGCAGGTGGTTCTGGGAAGTATAAGAAAACTAGTAAGCTGTGAGTCAGAGTGAGCCAGAGAACAAGCTAGCATGCAGCGCTGGCTTCATGGCTCCTGTCTTGAGCTCTGGTCCTGACTTTCCTTGATGAATTGTGACCAGAAAGGGTAAGCCAAATACACTCCTTTCTCCCCAAGTTTGTTTAGGTCAGAGTGTTTTATTACAGCAACAGAACTGAACTAGAATGCCCTAGAATGTTGGCCATATAACTAGATTGTTGAATGTCTAGTAAGGGAAGATGCAGGAACAGAGTGCGGACGGCCCAAAGGACAGGTCCTGCAGGTGGAAGAACTGGAGAGAGCAGCAGCGCTAACACGGCGACGCGAGGGTTAGTGTCTGTCTGTCTGTCTGGGAACGTTCGCTCGTGCCATTCCACATGAGAATGTCAAGCTTGGACTTGACTTTATAGGAGCTCATGGTAGGGGTTGTCTTGAGTACCAGGTGAGACTTCAACTTTAGACTTGTATACAGTGCTGGGATTGTGAGAGACTATTGCCATGAGCCAGTGGGGAACAGAGTGGAAGGCTATGGCTTAAAATTTATGTGTTTAGGTGCCAAGCTAACAAGGGATGGAGTTGTGATGGTCAAACTTGATAAGACTTAGAATACCCCGAAAATAGATCTGGTCACATCTGTGAGGGGATATCTAGGTAAACTGAGGTGAGAAGAGCAACCTTAACCATTGGCAGTACCTTTCATGGGCCAGGGTCCCGGACTACAGGAAAGCACAATGAACACAAGGGACAGACAACAAGCTAAGACAAGCATTCAGCACTCTCTACTACCTGACTGCAGATCCATCTCTCAAGCTGCTGAGGCCAAAGCTCCTGCATAACAGACCGGACCCTGGGACCACACATGAGTTGGAATAAGCCCTCCTGCCTTAGCCTGCTGTTTGTATGTCACAGCAAAAATACAAGTAATACAGTGAACATGCAAATATAAATAATTTTACAGGATTCAGAATGATAGCAGAGTAGAGTACCCACTTACCTATGCTATATTTGATTCCCCCGATATAAATGTGTTTTCTGTGTGTAGTCACAATATCTACACACGCCAACAGGTGGCGTGAATCAGCCATTATACAATGCGTTTGTCTATTATCCCTTATTTAATCTGTACAACAACTGAGTTATTATTCTGCCCAATTTTAGAAATGATGAAATAGAAGCTTGCAGAGATTAAATAAAAAATGTCCCAAGTCATGGTGAGTAAACCCAGACTGACCTCTGCATCACACTGCTTCTCACAGCAACAGCAGTGATTGGTGAATCTACACTACAGTAAAATCTCCTTTATTTCTTAAAGAACCACCTGAAAAGACAGATTATAGTCTGTCTGACTCTGATGCCAGTTCTCGAAACTGCCATGCTACTGAGTGGTCTCCAAAAGGAGAATAATCACAGAAGAGGTTCCGTTCTAAAGTCTCAAACAGGGTCCAGTTGTAACTGCACATGAACCTTGGGCCTGAGTGGCAAAAGCTACAACAGCAGAAACCATACGCCGCATCCTTGCTGGGTTCTATACTCTACTCTTGCTTGATATTCATGTAAAGTGCTGGATGACGGTATATCCATACTGCAGACACCATCACCAAGGTCTCACTCCGAAATGACCAGGGTGTGGGATGGACCCAGGTCAGCTCAGCTCCAAAATGAGCTTTCTTGGCTACGAAGTGACACTGTCACCAAGGAAAAAGTATAGAAATAGAACAGAAAACATTGAACACACAGGTTTCACTTCCTATCCACTGAACTGATACTGGCTCCCCACTGCACTACAGTTTGAACGCCTGTGTCCTCCCCCAAATGTACACAAAAGCAAGCTGGGAGGTGGTGGTGCACGCCTTTAATCCCAGCACTCAGGAGGCAGAAGCAGGCGGATCTCTGTGAGTTCGAGGCCAACCTGGTCTACAAGAGCTAGTTCCAGGACAGGCTCCAAAGCTACAGAGAGATCTTGTCTCAAAAACCACAAAAACCACACACACACACACACACACACACACACACACACGCACACAAAAGCTTAGCTGCCAGTGCAGTGGTGGGGCTTTCAGGAAGGGATTCAGGCATGAGTGCTCCTCCCTTGCGAGTGAGGAGTTAAGGCCTTTATAAAAGAGGCTTCGTTCAGCACCACCATTTAGCCTTCCATCTCTATGTAAGATAAGCATCAAGGCATAACATTTCAACTGGAGATGGGTTAGACAACAATGAGGACCCTAAGAGAGACACACATAGATCTAATCTACATGGGAAGTAGAAAAAGACAAGATCTCCTGAGTAAATTGGGAGCCTTGAGGGAGGGTTGAAGAGGAGGGGAAAGACAGCAAGGGGAGCAGAGAAAAATGTAGAGCTCAATAAAAATCAATTAAGAGTTGGGCGGTGGTGGCACATGCCTTTAATCCCAGCTCTTGGGAGCTTGGGAGGCAGAGGCAGGCAGATCTCTGTGAGTTCGAGACCAGCCTGGTCTACAAGAGCTAGTTTCAGGCTCCAAAACCACAGAGAAACCCTGTCTCGAAAAACCAAAT
>NW_026071038.1:0-3032 GCF_014885135.2 Alexandromys fortis
CTCTTTTTTTTTTTTAAAGTTGTATTTGTTAGTCATCTACTTTTGTCAGGAAAGAGTGATGTAGGTTCAAGTCAAATGACAATTTATGGGAATTGCTCCTCTCTATCCTGTGGCCCTAAGTCTCGAACTCAGTTTGTTGGTATTGGCAGCAAACACTTTACCCACTGAGTCATCTTGGTGACCCTTCATTTGAATTCTTTTTTAAAACTTTTATGATGGCCAGATGGTGGTGGCACAGATTTTTAATCCCAACACCCAAGAGGCAGAAGCTGCTGGATCTCTGTGAGTTCTGTTCTGCAAAACAGTCAGAGCTACACAGAGAAACCCTGTCTCTAAAAAAACAAAACAACACAAAAACCACAACCAAAAACAAAACAACAAAAGCAACACCCTCCTATAGTCATACAAAAGAGAAAACCAGAAAAATTTGTTTAATTTAAAAATTGTATGAAGCCGGGCGGTCGTGGCGCACACCTTTAATCCCAGCACTCGGGAGGCAGAGGCAGGCGGATCTCTGGGAGTTCGAGGCCAGCCTGGTCTACAAGAGCTAGTTCCGGGACAGGTGGGCACCAAAAGCTACAGAGAAACCCTGTCTCGAAAAACCAAAAAAAAAAAAAAATTATGTATGGCTGTTTTGCCTTCATATATGTCTGTGTGTGCACTGTGTATTGTGCGCATGTCTAGTGAGGCCAGAAGTGAGATCTCCAGGAACTGAAGTTGCAGACAGTTGTGAGCTGCCACGGGATGCTGGGAACTGGCCCTGGGTCCTCTTCAGCTCTTCCTAGCTTTTTTTTTTTTTATTTTTTAAATTGTAGGCATTTTATTTGGCATTGAGTTGCCTATAATTTCTCTTGGGGACAGTTGTTCTCTTTACACTCTAATGTGCTCTTACTCACTCACGAGTGTGCTAGGTTTTGACTTATTAAAATCTTCCATCACCCCTCCCCCCCACATCTTCCATATCTTCCAATAACATTCTGAAGTTGACTTCCCGTAGATTGTACACATCTCTCAGGATATGAATCCTTAGGGGTTTCATCTTTTCCTCTATCACAAGTATAATCTGCTTTTATATGATTACTGAGCATAACAGTAATTTTTATCAAGTTAACCAAAAATGTTCTGAAGTGTGAAGAATCGAGTTTTGACTGCAGAAGGCTTAGAGTTGGGGTCCCCTTGCATTGGCTGAGACTCGGTCCGGTACCTCCTGTGGGCTGAGCTGTCCTTCGGGTGGGGCGAGTCGGAGAGAAGTGTTTCTATTGTCTGTGTCCTCACAAGCTCCAAGAGCTCCTGCTTAAAAACTCCGTGGCACCTGCAGACCCCATTTCTTCCCAGATTTAATTATTCCTTTGGAACCCTGGCTCTAATCCTAAGGGGGTGTGAAACACAGGGATCTAATGGGGATGACCCGTTAGGTCCAAGGTAGTGATTCCTTTTCTATTGAATAGCTTGGCGGGGAACAATTAACCCCTTGCTCTGAGCCCTGTCCTTTATTTTGATCATTTTCGTTACTAGCAAGTGTTCTGGGGGGTTCAGAAGAAAGCCATCTGAGGCATCTGAGACCGCTCATTTACCGTCCTTTCCCTTTTCTGAAGTAATAAGATAGATACCCTGTTCCATCAGCCTGTGCCTGCCTGTGATCCGAGGATCTGTAGCAGTACGGTGTAGATGGCTATGGCTTGATTACCCTGAAGGGGAAAACGGTGATACGGTAATACTGGTTAATGGGCTGACAAGATGGCTCTGCAGACAAAGGCACTTGCTGTTGAGCCTACATCCTGAGTTTGATTCCAGAGATTCCCAAGGTGGAAGGAGAGAACAGAGGGCTGGAGGTTTCCCTCTAATCTCCACACAAGCTTTCGTGGGTGGGTACCTGCTGGGGATCCAGAGCTCACTTCTGCCCTCTATGGGTACCAGGCACATATGTGATGTACAGACAGCAAAACATCCATACACACACACAATTTTTTTTATTAAATAATGTTTTTACTAATTAAATTTATTCATTTATTTTAACTCTATCTTAGTCAGGGTATACTATTTCTGTGAAGAGACACCATGACCACGGCAACCCTCATAAAGAAAGCATTTAATTTGAGGGTGGCAGAGGTTCATTATGATTGTGAAGGGGAGCATGGCAGCGTGCAGGCAGACCTGGTGCTGGAGCAATAGCCTAGTGTCCTACATCTTACAGACAACAGGAAGTTGACTGATTGTCATACTGAGGGAAGCTTGAGAAAAAGAGAGCTCAAAGCCCGCCACACAGTGACACACTTCCTCCAACAAGTGCTACTTCTGTTGGGGGCCGTTTTCATTCAAACCACCCCAGAGCCCAACCACAGTTTCCTTTTCCTCCTCTCCTTCTCTCCTCCTATTTCCTCTCCCCACCTCCCCTCCACACCCGTTCTTTCTATAACCAGTATTTTATTGTGCTATGTATGCATGTAGATGCAAGTAGAGGTCAGAGGGAACTTTCGGGAGTCAGCTCTCTCCACCTGCCATGAGGATCCTGGGGTTCAAAGTCAGGTCATCAAGTTTTGTAGCAGGTGTCATTTCCCACTGAGTTATCTCATCGGCCCAACAAAAAAATAGTTTTATTTCTTCTGTTTGCTTGTTTTTCTTTCCCTTACGACAAGATCTTGTTATGTATGTTTTCATCCCAAGCTGGGATGAAACTCAAATTTTTTTCCTCTCAGCCACTCAAGTGTTGGGATCCAGGCATGCACCATGACTCCCAACTGGTTTCTGCTTTATTTTTTTTAAATATTTATTTATTATGTATACAATAATCTGTCTGTGTGTATGCCCGCAGGCCAGAAGAGGGCACCAGACCCCATTACAGATGGTTGTGAGCCACCATGTGGTTGCTGGGAATTGAACTCAGGACCTTTAGGAAGAGCAGGCAATGCTCTTAACCTCTGAGCCATCTCTCCAGCACTCTTTTTTTTTTTTAAAGTTGTATTTGTTAGTCATCTACTTTTGTCAGGAAAGAGTGATGTAGGTTCAAGTCAAATGACAATTTATGGGAATTG
>NW_026071039.1:0-3016 GCF_014885135.2 Alexandromys fortis
CAGTCTTGACTGAAGTGAAAAGAGCAAAAATTACTGAATTCATTTTGAAACAACTTTAAAGATGCCCCACTATTTTCTTGACTTCTCAGAATATATCAGTAAAACATAATGTCTACGTATTTTTGAAGCAAGATATTTTCAAAAAGAAAATGATCTCATTGTTACTAGTTCATCTTTCTAGAGCTATTTTCTCTCATCAACAGACCATTGTCCAGTGAGTTTTGGAGAATGCAAAGCTTCCTGTCTAGCCATGTTGAATACTGCACCTCAAATGCTTCTCAGTTCATGCTGTCTCTCCTCACATTCCCTTCTTCAATCTTACTTTCCCTTGCCCTCCCCAGCCGATCCTCCCAACCCATCCTCCAACTCTGAGCCCAGTACATCCACAAAACTTATTCTATTTCTCCCTCCCTAAGAGATCCATGTCTCCTGCCTAGTCCCTTTCCAATATCTATCCTCTTTGGGTCTACAGATTATAGCTTGGTTGTCATAGCTTGGTGGTTAATATATCTACACACAGTATTTTTCTTTCTAGGTCCAGGTTACCTCATTAAGAGTGATTTTTTTTCTATTTCCATTTCTACATTTTCTATAAATTTCATGATGGCATATATTTTCCATAGCTAAGTAATACTCCATTATGTAATCGTATCATATTTTTTTAATCCATTCTTTTCTGGAGGGTCATATGGGTTGTTTCCAGTTTCTGGCTCTTATGAATAGAGCAGTAGAACACGAGTGAGTAAATGTCCCTGTAATAGGATTGAATGTCTTGGGGATACAAGCCTAAGATTGTATATCGGAATCTTGAGGTAGATTGATCCCTAACTTTCTGAGGAACTACCATACTTATTTCCAGAGTATTTGGAGCAGTTGTACACTCACCAACAATGGAGTAATGTTCCCTTTGCTCCACATCTTTGCCAGCATGAGCTGTCACTTGGGCTTTTGATCTTAGCCATTCTGACAGGTGTAAGATGTGACCTCAAAGTATTTTGATTTGCATTTCTCTGATTGCTAAGGATGTTGAACATGCCGCTAAGTGTTTCTCAACCATTTGAGTTTTCCCTGTTAAGCATTACATATTTCAATCTGTATTCCATTTTTAAATTGGATTATTTGACTTAATGGTTTCTAGTTTCTTGAGTACTTTATATATATATTTTTGATATTGGCCCTCTATCATATGCAGAGTTGATCAAAATCTTTTCACATTCTGTAGCCTGCCAACTTGTACAAGTGACAGTGTCCTTGACCTTACAGAAGCTTCTCAGTTTTATAAGGTCACATTTATTGATTTTTGATCTTATGCCTGCACTATCAGTGTTCTGTTCATAAAGTGTTCTTCTATTATAAATTCAACATCTGGATCTGGAGGAAAAGAAGGAGAGATGAAGATCTGTAATCAGCTTACCTGGTTCCCTGGCAGGGATGGCCTGTGAGATAGCAGGGTGTGTCTGAAGGAGCTGGAAGCTGTTTCTGTGGCCTGCTCATCTGATGTGTTAACAAGGAATAAAAATATATCTTATAATGTGTAAAACAACAAATTAGTTAAACACCTTCCAAACTGACAGAACTCCCAAAAGTAGCCAAACTCTGTATGTGGTTTGAAATATTTTAAATGTCATTTCTTAATACTTCAACAGTTAATTAATAAATAAAATTTGAGAAAAAATCTTTTCAGTGTTGTCAACATTTTCAATACACACAAATAAATTCAATGATTAACTATCACCCAGTAAATGAGACATAAATTAATACCTAAGTTAACAGAGAAGTATACTATGAGTCATGCCTATACCTGGAGTGAGAAACGGCATAAAGGTAAACTATCCCAATTGCACCTATTGATCAATTTTCTAAATTTCGTTTTCAGTAAAATTTCAAATACAATTGGCTAAAATTTGGTAAACCAATTCTAAAATTAATTAATGACCACAAGCTTCAAAATTGATTAGTCCATTTGTGATATGAATGCCTAGGTGAGATAGTTTGCTTTACAACCTGACAGGAGCTACACCAAAGAACAAGTAGCAAAGGATTAAGCTGATGCTAAAAAAAGCAACAACAACAACAACAACAACAAAAATCATGTCTGACAAAAATAAGAAGATGAGAAAATGATATGAAAACTCTCTTTATTCCTAGGTCAGATTTGTGCTGCAGTACAGTAGAAAAAAGACAGTTGTTGTCAAGTAAATGCTCACATCAATCAAGTTTGAATTCTGATTCTTCTTTTCCAAACAAAGTTGAAGTCTAGATGTGCAGTCAGTCTATACATGAAAGTGAAAGCTGAGCATCTTCTTAAATCTAACATAAGTAATCATCATTTGGCTAGATAAACAGTTCTTTAAAAGATCTTTATTTTGGAAACACTTTGAGTATATTAAAACTGGAAATTTCTTTCTTCAAAATAAAATAAAAAAGAAAATACAAGCATAAATTAAAATAGTTAAAGAGATGTTTCCAAATTACAGATGAAGTAATGTAAAATAAGAGGGGGCATTACTGAAAGCGACAGGATTAAGCAGATATGAAAGCTGGGGGCTGAGGGAAAGATAGAGGTAAGGAGTACACTAAGGAAAACCTGTAAGTGTATGAACATGCCTTAAGGAATCCTATTGAGAAAGATAGCTTCAAAATACAGCTTTGAATCAGAAAAAGAAAACCTCAAAAGAAATTATCTTGCGTGGGTGGACAATGCTGCCCTTAGAAGACAAGGGGAATCAAAAGAAAATCACACCGCAAGGCATAGTGTACCCCTTCAAGTTGTTGGTTACAGAAGTCACAGCGGTCTCCAAGGCAAGAGGGGCTATTGATGTTGTCATTGACTCTCCGCCATGACTACAAGTGTTGTCCCTCTTGACAAAGACACCAGACACTGTGGTTGTAGGATACAGAAGAAGGAGTTTCAAACTGACTGGAAAACTTCAATTCTAATGGGTAGATTTGACAGTATCAGAAGGTGCTATGCGGTCTTCTAGGAGAGAATGGATATTAAGAGTTATACCAAGCC
>NW_026071040.1:0-2981 GCF_014885135.2 Alexandromys fortis
TGTGACACAGTTCCTTAAAAAATATTTTCCTCACTTGTCTGTTGATATATATGTGAAAATAAAGTGGCCACAGTATGCTTGGTTTATGTCTCTGTGTATGTGTGCTTGTTTTAAGATCCGTAAAACTTATAACTCCAGATTACAATAGCTTTGAACAAATACAAACATGTGGATGGCCGCCAATTTTGGTTGTGGACAAAACAGAAACCTCAATGCCAACTTTGGGAAGAGATACTCCATCTTCATTATATTTTGGCTTACTAAAATATTCTTTCTAATCTTTTTGCCTCTACTAACATTGGTAAGCTTTAACTGATTTGGTAAACTATACATCTAAATTTAACTTATATATTTAACTCAGATATACCTGACAGGTAATGGTATCCAAATTCTCAAGTGCCTTTACAGATCTACAAGCATTGCATTTAACAAGAGCTTCTTATGACAGAGACATGCCAGCTCTAGTAGCATCCTATAGATCCATAGTCTCATCCTGCAAAGACAGGGAGACTGAACCCTATCCCCACAGTAAAATCCATTCAAGCCTCCTTGGCTCAACAGCTAAAAATAGCAAGTAGTGCATCTAAGACTAGCATTGGCCAAAGACTCTGGAGAGAATTAGGATTGCACGCATAGTTGAAAAAAGCTGTGTCACTTCTGCTCCTGTACTCCCTCTTAGATCTGTCTAATGGCATTTTATGACTTAAGGAACCGGTAGCTCATTTCTTCATGTGTTAAATTTCCTGCTAAAAATAAAGATAAGTGTGCTTCTTTTACAGGTTTCATAGTCCAGGAATAACAGGTTTCCAATGTATCTTCAGAGGCTCAGAGTTTCTAGTTTCTTTTACTTGCCTTCTGAAATGTTTATGCCTTTTAACCTAAAGCCATAGCCTTTTGCTATGGCATTAAGATGTAAATCTGCTTCAGCTGTCCTACAGATACCTGCAGGTTCCTGGGAGAAGTTCTGCTACTGTATCAAGAAATCTGTTCTGGTGCAAACTAACAGTCTCCAGAGCCTAGTTTGACCCCTCCACATTTTCAAGCATATTTTACAGGTCACGCCTGCTGTCTGAGCCAAACAAACTTATATAGGGCTCTCCAGATAATGCCTGGACCTGCACCAGCTCATGGATATCATGAACAGAGAAGCAGTGAACATGTTTAAGACTGCTTCTCTGTGGTTTTATGAAGCATCCTTTCGATTTATGCCCAACAGTGCTATAGCCGCATTTTGAGGGAGATTGATTCCCTTTTGCCCAATGAACTTCCACACTGATTTCCATAATGACTATAAATTTTATTCACACCAGCATGGGATCATTGTTTTTTTTTTACCCCACACCATCACCATAATGACCTGTGTTTCTTTTGTTGATCTTGTCTATTCTGACAGGTGAAATAAGAAATCTCAAAGTAGTTTGACACCAAGTCATTAATTTCTGAGTAAAACTATTTGATATCCAGGACAGTGAAAAAACCATAGACCAAGAATCCTGCAGGTAGCTATTCATGAAACCAAACCTCCTATTTCAAAGGAAGGAAAAGACATGTGCTTGAATTCTCTGATCAGCATAGAATGGATTTACCTCTATGAGACATCTTAATGTCCAAAATATCAAGAGTCTATACCCTAAGTCGGGATATCTTGTTTTGTAGCCACACATGTTGTCAACACATGGAAAGAACCCAACTAAATCTGACATTTAGACAAGTTGGAATAGGCTTACATTTTTGGTTCTCTGCAATAAAAATATTATTTCATTTTTTTTCAATTTACTTAATAGATTCAGACCTATTAAGTCTGTTTACTACTATCCTATGATATTTGGTAGTTTCAATGAAGCACATACCATCCATGGCATCAATTCGTAGGGACAAAATAATACATAGTAGGCTTATTATCTTTTAATAACAGTAAGATGAGAAGTGAGACCTTCATCAATAGTTCTATTTCTTGACTATACTTCCTGCACAATTATCAACTTAAGTGATCATGACAAGGAATTTTTGCCTTTCCTAATTTTCTACATGTTGTTTGTCCTTTAAATTGTGACTTTTTGGTATTCATTATTATCATTATTGCATTACTTTATGCACAAACAGTTACTCTCTTTAATATTTTCCTCCTTTTAAATCTTTTGTTATGAGTTTCCTGTCTTCCTTTTTCTCATATGATGTATTCATAGTGACAAATATCTCAATAAATAATTTTTAGTGAAGGATGACTTTCCTTGTAATTTTAAATTCTGTCTACACATATGCTAAGAAATAACTATATGCATTGTCTGTCCCTCTTTTTTATAAACTCATACTATAGAAATATAAATACAAGAAGAAAATTGAGGAGTTACTGAAAGATCTATAAGTCTAGAAAGAAAATAAGTATCTTCTTATACTTCTCTCTTCAAAGACTTTGTCATCTTTAATGAGATAACCCAAACAAAGAAAGATAAATGTTGGCGAGTGGTCGATAGAATTAACCAGACTAGCTTTGATATAAAATATTCAGCTTTAATAAGAGGAATAAAGGGGAACTTACAAAGCCAGGGTTCGAGCGAAGTGCAGGAAAACAAAGAGAGAAAACAAGCGCACATCGATGGTTTTATAGGTTATTTGGGGCCCCGGGGGAACACACCCCACAAACAAGGTGATTGGTTGAGATTCCCCATCAGATAAATATATGTATTCACATATAGGTAGATAATAGCCATCAAATATCAAATAAATGATAAACATAGAACTGAAACAATATTTTGGAAGTTTAAATTTTATCTTAAGAAACATTGATTGTTGAACATGGTGGTATATAGACTTCATCCCAGAAACAAGAATAAAGTTTCATCTCCTTGAATTTGAAGCCAGCCTTGTCTATATAATGAATTCCTGGCTAGTCAGGCTACATAATGAAATATAATAGAAGAAGAAGAAGAAGAAGAAGAAGAAGAAGGAGGAGGAGGAGGAGGAGGAGGAGGAGGAGGAGG
>NW_026071041.1:0-3023 GCF_014885135.2 Alexandromys fortis
GGCTAAAATCAAAAACACCAATGATAGCCTTTGCTGGAGAGGTTGTGGAGAAAGGGGTACACTCATCCATTGCTGGTAGGAATGCAAACTTGTGCAACCACTCTGGAAAGCAGTGTGGAGGTTTCTTGGGAAATTAGGGATCAAATTTACTCTTTTTCTGACTGCAGCACAAATAGAAATACTCATTATTAACTTTTACCAAGAGTTCATGTGCTGGCCAAGACCATAAGAAAAGCTTAGAATAGTACTATTACTATTCAACCTACACAGTAGTTAAAAGATTTTGTGCTTTCAGTCATCAAAAACAATGAAAAGAGACTTCCAGTACCAGGACTGGGTTACATTCAATTGATTTGTTGGCTAAGAGGTCCCATGGAAATTCTCCAAACAACCCAGGTTGTTGCTAAGGCAATGAGTTTTTCTCTGCAAACTGACAGCAGGGCCCCATTGCCTACAACAACACTCCCATTCACAGACTGTGAAGAAGTTGAGCTAGCACCTACATGGAGCCTTTGCCCTTATGTTCTAGAGTCTTTGGTTCAGGAAGGTACTCTGCAGGATACCAAATGAGAAACTTAAACACCAGCCCAGCCACAAAACCTTTGACCTACAATTTGTCATTTCTGCAAGATATTCTAGGGCAGAGGTGGCACGGAATTTGTGGGAATAACTATTCAACATTTGATTTGACTTAAGGCCCACTCTATGAGATGGAACCCACACCTGACACTTCCTAACTGACCAAGACGCAAGCACTAGATATCCCAGAGATCTAGGGTAAAACCAAATACTACTGGTCAAAAAAAGTATCAATAAAATATCTCTTAATGACCTTGTGCTATACTCAGGGATCAGTGCACTATCTAATTGTTTTCAGAGACACTTCGTCCTGCAGCAGATGGGAAGAGATGCAAAGACCTACTGCCAGACAATATTCAGATGGAGAGTATTTGAAACACGCATCTCTAAATGGGGTATCTCCATCAATTCCCTGCCCTCTGAGTACAGGGAGCCCTGCAGAAGTGGAGGCAGAAATGGTGTAAAAGTCGGAAAGTATGGAGGACATGAGAAGTCCCTCTGAAACAACTGAACAAAGACCATATGAACTCAGAAACTGAAGCAGCAAGCACAGGGCCTACACAGGTCTGGACCAGGTCCTCTATGTGTGTATTATAGCTTTCAGATTAGTAATCTTATTGTACTCCTTAATGTGTGGATCAGTGGGTCTCAGATTTCTGTGCCTGATATTGGGGTTTCTACTTCTTCTGTTGGGTTGCCTTGTCCAACCGTGATGGGAAAGTTTAGTTTTATCATATTATTTTTTATTTTGTCATGTTTGGTTATAATCTCTTTGAAGCATGTTCTTTCCTAATGAGAGACAGAAAAGGAGTAGATTCAGAGGGGAAGTTGTGTGGGGAGGGACTGGGAGGAGTAGAGCAAGGTGAGATATCGCATGAAAAAATAATCTTTCTTCAATAAAAGATACCATAACTAACATATGACCCCTAAGCTGATGGGTCACACATGAGGATTTCAGGAACATAGAACTGCAGGAAAAGGTATCACTTAAGAGTGATTGATTCATGGTGTAGTCAAACATTAATGATACAGAGTGGCAGCTTGGTGGTGATTGTACATGTCTTTAATCCCAGCACTCGGGAGGCAGAGGCAGGTGGATCTCTGTGAATTTGAGGACCTCCTGGTTTACAAGAGCTAGTTCTAGGACAGGCTCCAAAGCTACAGTGAAACCTCATCTCAAATAAATAAATAAATAAATAAATAAATAAATAAATAAATAAGCAAAGAGCGTCATATACTATCTGATGACAGTTTTGGAATAAATAACTCATGACTGAATTTAGTCAACATTAACTTATGTCCTGTAAAACCTCTGATTAGTCTGAATGAATATTGAATTTTTACTAGCCTTAAACTAACATTTTGATTAGTAAATTTATTGTTCTTGAAAAATATAATTATGTTAAGAATTTACATATTCAATGAATATAAGATAAGACTTCACCTAAATAACAAGCTACTAGAATTTGGGTTTTCTTAATGTCATTTATTTGGTCCTTTGACAAAATTTGGAAATAAATAAATTAACAACAATTTTAAACTATATGACTTTTTCCAACTACTCGTAGCTATTTCAGAAATAGAATGAAATTATTGAAACAGATTGTCTGATATCCTGATTAACTTTTTTCCGTAGCAGTATTTCAGACCCACTGTTTTCAATAAAAACCTGTACTATTTGTCTAACTGTACTAAACTACTTGAGTGTATTTGTATTACTCTTTATCATTTACTTTATATTTCTCTTGTATTTACAGGACCACAGTTTTCAAAGAAAACCTGGACTTTTGTTCTAGTTGTCCTAAACTACTTCTCTTTATCATTTTGGTTTTGATTTTTATTTTCATGAGGAAGATTTTATACAATACATCTCGAGGTGGTAGAAACTGGCTGTGTAGCCAACTCTGTCATTCTATCTATCCCTGCAATTCTGATCTTCCATTAAAAATTACCTTTTTAAACTTAAGAGGCAGAGGCATAGATGCAAGAAGAAAGAATTAAAGAGAAAAGAATAGTAACAGTGTTTCAAAAACATCATTAAATTCCCACAATCTTTGGTTTTGAGCTATTAGCTTTTGGTGGGTTAAAAATAAATTGGTATTTCAGTATAGTCAGAGGGAGCAGTTGCTACTCCAACCATGATTCAAGGTGCCACCCCTTTTAGAAGTGTTTGCTGTCTTCATTTCCTTTATGGCCTTTTAAAAGTAGGGCAGTGAGCTACTTTTCTCCTCCTTCTGTGATAAAATATGACAGGATATATGGCATGATATTTGAGCCAACAGTTTATATATATACATTTCAGAGCATGGATTCCTTCCAGAAATAGTCTAATTATATTAATTGACTGTGTCATCAGGAGCAAAAGCAGGAAGCCTTCTTTTCATTTTCATTCTGACTCACTCTCAATTTGTTTTGCTTCCATCTGTAACATAAAAGACCAGAAA
>NW_026071042.1:0-3009 GCF_014885135.2 Alexandromys fortis
GAAGATCAGTCCAGATTCCCTGCCCTGTGGGAAGTCCAGGGTCCTCCCCCCTCCATCCAGGTCCAGGAAGGTGAGCATCCAAACAGTCTAGGCTCCCACAAAGCCAGTGCATGCAGTGGGATCAAAACCCAGTGTCATTGTCCTTGGCTTCTCACCAGCCCTCATTGTCCGCCATATTCAGAGAGTCCGGTTTTACCCCATGCTTATTCAGTCCCAGTCCAGCTGGCCTCAGTGAGCTCCCAATAGACCAGCCCCACTGTCACAGTGGGTGGGTGCACCCCTCGTGGTACTGACTTCCTTGCTCATGTTCTCCCTCCTTCCGCTCCTCATCTAAATTCTTATTCTTGTCTCCACAAATAAGAGTAGTTATGGCTTTAAATACATTGCCTCACCCTTGGCTTTCAAATGCACACATTTTGTCCTAGTGCCTTCTCTAATTTATCAATTCATTCTGGAGTGCTCACTTTAATACATCTACTTGAGTTGGGGGAGAGACAGAGAAGTAAAGCAAAAAAAAAGACTTATCTTTATAGAGGAAGTCATTATAGGGTTAAAGAGAAGTCTGATGCTAGGGAAACTCCCAGGAATTCATAAGGAAGACACAGCTAAGACTGCAAGCAATAGTGGAGAGGGTGCCTGAACTGGCCTTCCACTGTAATCGGATTGATGACCACCCTAATTATCATCATAGAACCTTCATCTAGTAACTGATGGAAACAGATGCAGAGATCTACAGCCAAGCACTGAATTGAGCTCCAGGAAACCAGTTGAAGAGAGGGAAGAGGGATTATATGAACAAGGGTGTATGGTGCGGGGATAATTGTCTATATTCTGTCAATCATGTTTTAAATAAATGCTGATTGGCTAGGCAGGAAGTATAGGTGGGAAAACCAGACAGGAAGTAGAGGTAGCAAGGAGAACAGGAGAATTCTGGGAAGGAGGAAGCTGATTCAGCCCACTCCTGCCCCAGACTCTGAAGAAGCAAGATGTGAGCTGCCCTGCTGACAAAGGTACTAAGCCACATGGCTAACATAGATCAGAATAATGGGTTAACGTAAATGATAAGAGCTAATAAGAAGCCTGAGCAAATGGGCCAATTAGCTTTATAACTTATAGAGATCTCTGTGCGATTTTCTTTGGGGCTTCCCAGCTGTGGGGTACTGGGCAGGACAGAAACCCCAACAAGCAGGCCCCATTCCATGTTACAGGTGTGGGTCAAGATTTTGACAGGGAAACCCACAGAGACAGCTGACCTGAACTTGTGGGAGCTCTTGGACTCTGGGCCTACAAATAGGGAGCCCTGTGGGACTGGCCTAAGCCCTTTACATCTGGGTGAAAATTTTGTAGCTTGGTCTTCTGTGGGGCCCCTAGAAGTTGGACCATGAACTGACACTGATACATTAACTGGCTCTTTGGAACCTATTTCCAGTCAACTTGATAAGTATTGCTTTCTTGATATACAAGAGAGGCCTTACCCCTTCTGAATGAAGACAGAGGAGGAGTGGATGGGAAGACAGAGGAGAAGGGACAATGGGAGAGGAAATTGTGGTTGGTATGTAAAATTAATTAATTAAGATTTTAAAAATGGAAGATAACATTTTGATCAACCTGACCTTTCCATAATATAGACAAGTCAAATCCATTCTGTTTTGGTAACATTCTCAACTGTGCATGAAAACTAGCTTCTAGACACAATTACTCCTTTCTGCATCAGAACTGAACTAATTTTGACAATGCATTAGCAATCTGCCAGCTGCAGTTGCTTGAGTCTTCTGGATCAAAGCCTTGTGGCTCTGGATGGCATTATTCTGAATCTATCAGCATTTCTCCCAGTCCTTGAAATTCTTCCAAGGGAACTCAGAACATACTATGTGCAAAATACTCTGCTGTATTTCACTGTATATCTATGAAGACTAAAACAAATCCAGGTTGTCAAAACTCAAATATGAGCTGTTCTCAGAACTAAATAATGATATTATCTTGTCTTGTGATAGCCACCAATGTATGCTATAGAGATACTTTCATTGTTATGGATCTTAGTTTATTGAAAAAAATTAAGGTGAGTTTTATTACATGTATATTGCTGCCTTTGATTAAGGTATTGTTTTTGTGCAGGTCATTTAAAATATAATGTATGATTAAGAGATACAGGTTAATAGATATTTATCTACAATAGTCAAGCTTGTAGTCATGTTAGGTTTTCTAGATGTACAGAGATATATTTCAAATGCATAGTTAGTCTTCAAACCTCTCAAAGGTTAACAGAATATGGCATTTAGAATGTTTTAAAAATTTAGGACTTTTCATGACAATGAGACACATCTTCTTCTGGCAGCACCAATCTACTTCAAGAGAATTATGGACATTGAAGAGGCTCCTTATGGAGTGTGTTAACCATTTGGGCAAGAAACTGTTCTTAGCTGGACTGCTTGATGGTATACTTTATGAACTGGACATGCAGGACCAACAGAAAAATGACTGCTGAACTTTCCTAAAGATGAAACAGTCGTTCAGAATTCCTGCTTCATGAAACAGTCTTCCAGGCATTCTGCAGAATACAGAAGAAAGTGATTGACAAACTACCAATAGATTTTAAATTCCTTTCTTCATGGAAAATTCTTCTGGATACTATGGGCCAATGGGCTGAATATGCATATATGGATGTCCCAACATTGAATAAGAACTTTGGGTGACTGTCCAGAGAGTGAGAAGTCTCTGTCAATTCTAGAGTTTTGGAAGTCGCTTACAATGCACTTCCTGTTAACTTAGATAATATTATATCCTTCTGGAGTCTTTGGTGGAGGTGAAGAAAGTTAAAGTTAGAGTTTTACTTGGTTATTATAAAAGAAAACATAGATATAAATATTGTAACTGTAATTCTTGCTTTATACCTGTTTTGTTATATGTAATTTTACTAAGTTAAAGTTAAAACTTTCCTTTGTATTTATCAGAAAAGGAGAGATGATATAGGACTCCCCTCTGTATGCAATGAATATGTTTTATTACCAT
>NW_026071043.1:0-3026 GCF_014885135.2 Alexandromys fortis
GGTTGTGAGCCACCATGTGGTTGCTGGGAATTGAACTCAGGACCTTTGGAAGAACAGGCAATGCTCTTAACCTCTGAGCCATCTCTCCAGCCCTTCCTTTTTGGTTTTTAGAGACAGAATTTCTCTGTGTAGCCCTGGCTGTCCCACAACTTGCTCTGGCCTTGAACTCAGAGAGCTACCTGCCTTTGCCTCCTGAGTCCTGGAATTAAAGGTGTGCACCATCACTGCCTATCTTTTTATTTATTTATTAAGTGTGTATGTCACATGTGGAAGTCAGAGGACTTGCAGGATTTGGTTGTCTTACCATGAGGGTTCCAGGCATTGTCTGTCCCAGCAGTCAAGTGTCACTTCTTACTTTACTGTGGGAATGGATTTTATGTCCTGAACCGCTACATGGCCTGCATTCTCTCTTTACTACTTGTTTATGTACACGTCAGTTTGTCTTTGTCCTAATTTATGTAACTAGATAGTAAAACAAATGGAAAGTCTGTGTGAAGTGTATTTTTGTTTGTTGGTTGTCTCTCCGGAGTTGCCTGCAGACCCCATACTTATCTCTGGTTGACTCAGTTTGTTGCCATGTGTGAGGCACAGCAGTTTGGAAGCATCGAGGGAAGACTTACAAGTGGGGCAGAAACCCGAAGGTAGAGGCAGATGCTTCATCTCTGAAGCATCTGAAATGATGTTGTACATTTCAGATGACGGCCCTTCATTACCAACCAAACAGAATGAGGAGTTTCGTCCCTTCATTAGAAGGCTTCCAGAATTCAAATTTTGGTGAGTGGATTGTTTTCCTATGGACAATAGAGTATATACATCTCTGTATCTTATCTTAACAGACATATAGTAATTGTCCACACGTGGGGGCTAGTCATTTCTCCTGACCAGTCAAGTCTTTATTTCTTCAAGGCTTTTGTGGAAGATACTTGAGCTATTAGAGTAGACCAATTTTTGTCCCAGATAGTTATTGGTTTAACAAAACGAGAATTTTGTTTTGCTTGCATGTGGTATGCATTAATCTAAAAAGTAACAGCTGTGTTAGGTATGGGGTGGGTCACAGGGCTCTCTGGGGAGACCATCACTTCACAGTGTTTCCCCTTGGGTTGACACAGTAGTCTAGAGTTAATAAAGGGTCTTAACAGCTGTTTTCCAGGCCCTGTGCCTCCTGTAGGCACTGCTGTTGACTCAAGGCACCATGGGAAGGTTAGGCCTTCCACAGAGCCGACATCCTGGAAGTTCTGGGAGACTAGGAAGAGACTGATGGGAACACATACGAGTAGGTTTAGTGGAGTTCCTTTTACGACCTTCTGTCAAAAGGTCAAAGCTATGTCTGACCTGCTGGCCTGTCTCTGAGACCATCTTCTCCTGGACCACAAAAGGAGCCAAAGTCTTTGGCTCAGTAAACTGAAGGAGCAAACTGAGTTCTTTGAGTGTTTTAACTGCAGCTCTGGTGCTGTGCATGGAGCAAGAGTGTGAGATAGGATCCGGGAGAGGAAATAGAAAGTGGGCAAGACGCCCCCAGGAGCCTGGATGTTGTTCTGTAGGAAAAGAGGAGCTTGTGTGTGGGGGGGGGGTCAGTACAGAGGTTGATGAGGTGTGATGGTGGCGGGCTGTGTGCTGGACTCAGGCACCCAGTGTCAGGACCAGGGCCTAGGCTCTTCTCCAGATGGCAGTCGTAGGTAGCAAACACGAGGTACATATTACACTTTGTATAAGTTTAAGAAGTCTTAGTTTTGGGGGCTGAAGAGATGGCTCAGCGGTTAAGAGCATTGCCTGCTCTTCCAAAGGTCCTGAGTTCAATTCCTAGCAACCACATGGTGGCTCACAACCATCTGTAATGGGGTCTGGTGCCCACTTCTGGCCTGTAGGCATACACATAGACAGAATATTGTATAAATAAATAAATAAATAAATATTTAAAAAAAAAAAAAAAGCTCTGGCTGTTCTTCCAGAGGACCTGGGTTCAATTCCCAGCAACCACATGGCAGCTCACAACTGTCTATAATCCCAGTTTCAGGGGATCTGACATCCTCACCTCACACAAATTGCACATAAAAATAAATAAAACTGTGAAAAAAGAATATATTAAAGAAATAGGAAATCTTAGTTTTCAAAAGGCTGAGAGGATGTGGTTCAGTGTTCCACACAGACTGACTTGATGTATCTCTATTAGGTACCTCTGAGCAGACAAAGGCAGGAGTGTCAGCGGGTTGACAGGTGCCTGGTGCTACCTAGAGCTCATACTAATTTTCCCCTTTGCTTTAAGGCATGCAGCTACAAAAGGCATTCTTGTGGCTATGGTCTGCACCTTCTTCGAGGCTTTCAACGTCCCCGTGTTCTGGCCGATCCTGGTGATGTACTTCATCATGCTTTTCTGTATCACAATGAAGAGGCAAATAAAGGTAAAGATTGCAGCACTGCTGGGCCAGGCGATGGCTCCGTGTCCCTGGGAAAGTAGCTTGGGTCTTAGTGCTGGGCATGGCCTCCTGTGTGTCATGACTGACCTGTGCTCGGCTTCTGTGAGAGCAGGTGGGCCCTTCCTCAACAGTTGCTGAGTCAGAAAGCCCTGGGTAGGGCCAGGTTGGGCTTGGACCTGTGGTACCTCAGTGGCTCTCTCAGGGTCCTGTGGTAACCTAGAGTGTTACGGCACATCCTTGGATTGGTGGTGTAGCTGCACCCTTTGTGCTCTCCTTAGCTCATTCCAGGGGCTCATGAGATGCTGTCCAAATGTTGAGATTTCAGGCAGGCCTCGAGTGGGTCGAGTCCTATGGAGCACACTGTTGGCTTCTTGACTTCAGTTGTGATAGCACGAACAGGCGAGGGGGTGCCTTTGGCTCTGCAGATCTAGGGAGAGGGTTAAGCAGGAAACTGTTCTCAAGTAACTCGTTTGTTTGTGTGTTTGTTTTCCCAGCACATGATTAAATACCGGTACATACCATTCACACACGGAAAGAGGAGATACAAAGGGAAGGAGGACGTGGGCAAGACATTTGCTAGTTAGAAGCCGGACTGAATCTGTCACGCGTGTT
>NW_026071044.1:0-3013 GCF_014885135.2 Alexandromys fortis
TTTTTTTTTTTTTTTTTCCCCAATATCAGGCTGTTTTCAGTACTGTAGCTCTATAGTAGAATTTGAAGTCTGGAATTGTGATGCTTCCAGAAGTTCTTTTGTTGTACAGGACTGTTTTGGGTATCCTGGGTTTTTTGCTTTTCCATATGAAGTTGAGTACTGTTCTTTCGAGGGCTATAAATAATTTTTTCTGGGATTTTGCTGGGCATTGCGCTGAATCTGTAGATTGCTTTTGGTAAGATTGCCATTTTTACTGTGTTTATTCTACCTACCCAAGAACATGGAAGAGCTTTAAGTTCTTGTCATACAGGTCTTTCACTTATTTGGTTAGCAATACTCCCCAAGGTATTTTATGTTATTTGTGGCTTTTGTGAAGGGTGATGCTTCTCTGATTTCTTTCTCAGTCGATTTATCATCTTTGTTAAGGAGGGCTACTGATTTTTTGAGTTAATCTTGTATCCTGCTACATTACTGAAGGTGTTTATGAGTTGTAGGAATTCCCTCACAGAATTTTTGAGGTCACTTAAATATGCTATCATATTGTCTGCTGATCATCTCATTAAATATGGAAAAAGCCTTCGACAAAATTTGACACCCCTTTATAATAAAAAGTCAGGTAGAGAGCAGGGATACAAGAAGCTTACCTAAGCATGATAAAAGCAATGTACAGCAAGTCAACAGCTGACATTAAACTAAATGAAGAGAAGCTCAAAGTGATCCCACTGAAATCAGGAACATGATATGGTTGTCCACTCTCTCCATATCTATTCAGTATAACACTTGAAGTTCTAGCTAAAAGAATAAGACAACAAAATGAGATCAAGGGGATATAAATCAGAAAATTTCATTCTTCCTAATGGCTGATTAATATTCTACTGTGTAAATATGCTATAAATAGATCTGGGCATTGCTTTATCTTTAGCACAGCAGCTTCATCTTGCAGAGGACAGTAACTAACACAGAGACCCACAACTGACAATGTGCAGAGAGTGCTTGCCGTGCTTAGTGCTGAATGGGATGTCTGTACCATACCCTTCCCTCAGGGCTCAGGGCTCTGTGCAGAAGAGAGCATAGAAAGATTCTAAAGGCCGTGGATAGTGGACATTGTTAAGGAAACGGCATTTTGCAGACACAATAGGCCTGATGCACGTATGAACTCACAGGGCACAAAGAACAAATAAGTTCAGCCAGACAAAAATCCCAGAATAAATGGTAGGAATTGGGTACAAAGTCCCACCCTAGCCAAGAAGATATTTGTAAATGAATAACTGCCGGAAAAGGGAAAATCCGCTTTCTTCAGTGAAGTAACACTGTATATATCAACCACATTCCAGAGCAAGCCCCATGCTCAGAAGCACTCAGTCAACACAAATTGGACTCCATGAAAGTGGCCTTTTTAAAGGGAGAGAGAGAGAGAGAGAGAGAGAGAGAGAGAGAGAGAGAGAGAGAGAGAGAGAGAGAGAGAGAGAGAGAGAGAGAGAGAGAGAAGTTAGGGATTGGAGAGGATCCTGGCACTAGACAAGGCTGGAATATATATATAGTATTAAATTCTCAATGAATAAAAGAGTAATATGAGCACTTGTTAATCACATAAAGTGTTTCAGTATGACCTTACCATTCATTCATGAATTACATTTGGATGAAATTTATCTCCTCTGTTATCCTCCTCCTTTTGAAGAGGCATGGTTGTCATGATTACAATGTCACAGGTTGCACAAGTCCTGACACAGTCATGCTTCTTACCCAGTGTCATTATCACTCACTGATTTATCTCTAGGCCATATAGTAGGTTGTATAATATGTTATATAAACACAGTGGATCCCAAAAGAAGTTGAGCAAATAGCTTTAACTGATTCCTATGTAGTCTGACCTCAGTCATGGGGTAAAAGCAAAGAAGGATTTCACATGTTTGCGGCTGTATCTTGAAGACAGAGAAACACTTCCAGAAAGTTCAACTTTAATCATCTTTCTCTCTGACCTGTAGGAATGAAAACAAAATGTCCAGCAGTCTGGATGTTAACACATCTGCCCCACTAGATGGTACCATGAAAGCCTGGGTAAGAGAAGACAGGTGTGGAAAGATGTCACCAACACACATGCCTGGTCTTGACATCTGCCTGGTGGTGTATAACTGAGTAGCTTTATAGACCTGTATAAGAATGCCCTAAAGTCTCTACCACCTCCATGGAGGACCCTTTGCTCTGCTGACCCCGAAGAGTGACTAGCCCCTCAGGCCTCCTGTTTTTGATATTTTTTTTAAGTCACCTGGGTTTTTCTCCACTCATTTTGCTACCATGGGTCTTTTCCTTCTTGTTCAGTTATTATGCTTCCCTCTTTTCATGGTATATTTCTAATTTGTAGGGCTTCCCTCCCTTGTCCTGTGCCCTCTTCCTAAAAAGCAAAAGCCTCACTATCGCGACATCAGATCACTCCGATCATTTATACATTCACTCAGTTTCCTGCACGCTCACTGTTCCTTGTGCCCCCTTTCTTCCTCCCCGCCCTTCTCTGGCTTCTCTTGAGTTCCAGCTCCCTGCTGCACCCTTCTTGGTTGCTTTCCTCAGAGCACTCAGCATGACAGAATGGGGACACGGAATACAGTTACAATAATGTCAGCGGCTCAGGGGAGAGGAGTGGAAAGGGGAAAAAGGGAAAAATACAGACGGTTTTAATTAGGTATCTGTGCCACCGACTCACACTTAATATGCAAATTTTCAGCCTGTCCATTGTTAAGTGAAATGAGAGTTTTACTTAAATGTGAAAATGGCTGGGAGATGAGGAAGGGTAATTAAGTAACACTGAAATGTAAACCCATGTTTCCCTAATGCCTGTGATAGCACATGGAAGCAGAAGTCCTTCTGTTCTGAGGCAGTGCTGGGGGAAGGTGATTGCATAGACACACTTTGTTGTACCTGGATTTTTTCATGAATGCTGGGGATCTGAACTCATGCTTATGCAGCAAGTGCTTTACACACTAAGTAAGCAGTCTCACCAGATCCTTGATATCTCTCT
>NW_026071045.1:0-3014 GCF_014885135.2 Alexandromys fortis
TGTCCCATCTCTCATTTCTAAGAAAACTACTATTTACCTAGTCATCACAGGTTGAGTGTCCAGAAAATGTTGGGTCCATAAGCATTCCAGCTTTTTTCTCCAAATAGTTTATATAGTGCATAAGGATAGAACTTAAAGATGAAAGCTTAAATATGAAATTAGTTTGTTTCATGTATACTTATATAATTTTCACAATTTTATGCATGAGACAGTTTCTGAGTATGGCATTTTCCACATATGACATCATAGTAGTCAAAAAGAATCAGAGTTTTACTTTAGGGTGCTCAGCCTCTGCCAACACAGGTCCCCAAGGGCCCATGCACTCTGCTTGCCTCTGATTCAGGGACCATCCCTGAGATAGATTCTCTACACACTGTCCCTGCTGGGTAAGTGGTCTTAAACCCATCATTCCCGGTCCTGGAGGAGCCCTTCTGATTACCCAACCATGGAGGACGCCCTCCCCCCGACCTGTTCAGAAATATCAGCAATGCTTTCCCATGCACGCTCTGTCTGATCAGCTGCAGAAGCATCCTCTAGACTTCCATGAGCAGATCCCACATGGCAGACCCATTCCGAGAGTACCCAACAGCCGGAACGAGTTCCTGCCAGGTCCTGTGGGGTCTGGCAGCTCAGTGGCAACAACGGAGCTTGGAGAAAGAAGTACAGCTGCAAAGGGGAAGCTGCCAGGTCGTATAGGAGGAGTCGGAGGCACTACCCCTGCAGTAGCGGTCCTTAGCACAAGCCAGCACTGCACCCTTCAACCAGAAAGCAAGACACTAGTGTGGCTATGGACAGCCCTATCTTGAATCGGGCACATGTGTTGGGAGGCACTGCCTCCCCCATCAGCATCCTGGCAGGGGCACTGGGAGGCTAAGCAACTTGCCCAAGTCATACAGTCAAAGGCAGCTGGGCCATGATGTGGTCCAGCTCTAGACGAAGATGCTGGTGGTTCCTCTGACACCACAGCAGAATTACTACTGGGGATTGGATCCTGGTTTGCTAGCATCCATTGTCAGGAAAGCAGAGGCAGGCCCTATTTCACAATGAAGACTTCAGATTGGAATGTGTTTACAGTTAAGAAAGTGTGTGTTCTGCTGACATCACACCCTCTGGAGAGTAGGAGAGTGCTTCCAATAGCTTCCTTCTGCCACAGCCTCCTTGGCCATCTCCGAAGCAAAGCAGGGGAGCCTCCTGCTTATGCAGACTTCCCAAAGCTATGGGAGAGCTAGATGGAAGGGACCCTCCAGGTGAGGAGGACACTAGTCTTAAATGTCAGGAAAGGTGAGTGGCCTTAATGCCCCGCATTTTCGTTTCCTCAAATGTAAAGAGATTGAATTAGGTACCATCTGAAAAGCCCCTCCCATAAGGCAACAGTTTGTGTGCTGTAATTGTTAATGCATTAGCATTGTTGAGACACAGGTTGACTAGCTGTGCATCAGACTTTGTTCTGGGTGCGTCTGTGCAGCTGTCTGGGGATAATGCTGACATTCAAATAAATTGGCTTTGAATACGTGTACCTAAGGTAGGTTGAGCTCCTCCACCCTTAGAAGGCCTGGCAGAACAAAGAGAGTGCTGAGTGAGTTCTTCTCCAAGGCTAGAAGAAATCTTATAGCAGATCATCTAGCCTTGAACTGCTCCCACACCCCTGCAGATTTGGGTCTCGCCAGCCACTGTAACCATGTGAGCAAATACTTAAAACTACATCTCTTCACACACACACACACACACACACACACACACACACACACACACACACACCATAGGTCAGAATTCTTTGGAGAGTCCCCCCTGGTACATGTGATTTCAGAGACTATGGATACAAGGATCACACCAGTGCTGCAGGTTGAGTTTGGCTGGGGATGTTGGTGTCGTCACCAGGCTTAATGGAAGACTCTAGTCTCGGAGCTTCTGGCTTTCCATTAAATAACTTCACACTTATGTGCTGGTCTTTGAACAAGCCATGTTGCAAGCCAGATGTTTGCTATCTAGAAGCATAGCTAGCTGTTTGGCAGAGCAAGCCTGGGGTCCTTGGAGAGCACAGGACTAGGTCTCCTCATGTCCATATGTGGATTTCCCAACTCTAGCTCTACAGCAAGTAGAGATGTATTATTTTTTCACTCATTTGGTATCCAAGCCAGTAACACCAGTCCTGAAGACATTTCCTCCAGAAGAGGACAGTATCTACTCTCTGTCTTCAGTGTCCTCCTTTCTCTACCCACCAGCACTGGCTTATCTGGGAAGAGTGGAGAGCTCTTAACCAAGCAAAGTTAAGTCGTACTTTACTGTACACTCCAGCACAGAAGCTGGAGTGGAGGGAAAAGGCAAAAACTCCAGGAGAGACATGGGAAGTGGCCGGCCCTGCCCTGGTTTCAGACTATCCCTAACCACTGTATCCCTAGCATGAGGTCCTCCATACCTAGCCATTCACTGCTGATAATGGGGAAGCTATACATAAGCTTCCTTTGAGGTGCTTTGTTTTTATTACTCAGTTCATATGTGGTCCTGGGTTCAAATCCCAGGACTGAAGAAAAGTGGAGAGAGAATCATTTGTTTTAAAGAAACTGAGAGAGCAGCCAAATGTATAATTTTCTAAAAACAGAAGCCAAGGGGCAGGAGAGATGCCTCAGCAGTTAAGAGCATTGGATGCTCTTGCAAAGGACCCAAGTTTGATTCCCAGCATCCGCATGATGGTTGACAACCATTTGTAGCTCCGGTCTAAGGGATCCAATAGCTTTTCCAGCAAAAAAAACAAAAACAAAACAAAACAAAAAAACATGAGCAAGGAAGTCAGGACCGTGAGGGGTGCTCCCACCCACTGAGACAGTGGGGCTGATCTATTGGGAGCTCACCAAGGCCAGCTGGACTGGGACTGAAAAAGCATGGGATAAAACCGGACTCTCTGAACATGGCAGACAATGAGGGCTGATGAGAAGCCAAGGACAATGGCACTGGGTTTTGATCCTACTGCATGAACTGGCATTGTGGGAGCCTAGCCTATTTGGATGCTCACCTTC
>NW_026071046.1:0-3012 GCF_014885135.2 Alexandromys fortis
TCTTTGTGAGTTCTAGGCCAGCCTGGTCTACAAAGCAAGTTCCTGGACAATCAGAGCTACACAATGAAACCTTGTCTCCAAATAAATAAATAAGGTAAAAACCAAAACAAAAATTATGAAACAAACTCAAGCATTTACAAGGCCTCACCACCAGATCTGGAACAGCGTCTCAATCCAATATGGGGCTAGTACTCGCAGGCTATGTGCAAGTACATTCCACTTGCCCCATTCACTGGCTCTCCCTGCCAGGAATAATATAAAAGTGGCAGTTAACTTTCAGAGTACTTTCAGGGCACTTTTTAACCCATTATTCACACTCAATGAAGAGTTACTGTTATTACTGCCTTTTAAAGATGCTCACAGAAGTGAGATGCTTTATCCAAGGGACCAGTCAGCACCAGAGCTATGCTGACACCCAACCGCCGCACCTTCTGAATTTTAGCTCTTTGCTACACAGAAGTTCCTCCTCTACTGTCAAACCTACCACCTGAGTTATCTGTCAATGAACTTGCCTTTGAGAAATAGCACAGAGGATTAAGAGACCAGGCAGTGGTTATGGCACGCCTTTAGTTCCAGCACTAGGTAGGTAGGGGCAAGTCAATCTCTGTGAGTTCAAGGTCAGCTTGGTCTACTGGATGAGTTCTAGGACACCAACGACAAATGCCATCAAGAGCTATCATTTCAAGTTCGTAAGGGCCGCATTTGGGTAATGGCTACCATTTCAGACAATACACACACAACATTCCCTTCTATCACCACAACTGTCAACTGGAAAGTTCTGATCTAGAAATACATCTAGAATCACTGTACAGTAACTGAAGTTCAACTACAACCCCTTTATGTTCTCAAAACAAGGCTAAAATTCATTCTGTGCACCTTAAAAAAACAACAAAAACCAGAACCTACACTACATGACTACCACAGCCAGCCCTAACTCAGTACCCCTCTTTGAAATAGTTGTAAAACACAGATATATATCCAATGGATTTCCAGTAATAATTAAAACATCTGTTAAAACTGACATGAAGGCATATAATCATCAGACCTTAACAACACACACACACTGAGAGAATGTGTTATGTGCATTAAGAAAAAACTGGAACTCCCCTACTGAGGTTCGCTGAAGTGAATGAAGGAACATGAAATATCAACACAGATTCCAAACGCTAAATGAAGGCTGGGTATGCTGATGCATCCTTTCATCCCAGTGCTTGGGAGGCTGAGGTAGGTGATTTCTGAGTCCCAGGCCAATCAGAGTTACACAGTGAGACCCTTTCTCAAACAAATATGCTGCTTGGGGGAGGGGTCCAAGCATGTGCGTAGTATGTAAAAGAGGTTGTGTGTTGCAATCCCCAGCATGCAGGGCAAGAGACTAAATAAATCAGGTCGGGTCTATTAACATGATAATTAACAATTTTTCTTTTTTTAACTTTATTTTTTAAATGTATACAGTGTTCTGCCTGCATGTATGCCTGCACACCAGAAGAGGGCACCAGATCTCATTATAGATGGTTGTGATGTGGTTGCTGGGAATTAAACTCAGGACCTCTGGAAGAGCAGCCAGTGCTCTTAATCTCTTGACCCATCTCTCCAGCCTCTATTTTTCTAAAAGCTGAAAAAAGTTAAATATCAATACAATAGACCATCCGTGCTAATATAAAAGCATAAAACCCTCATATACAAACATACATTAGCACAAGTCTAAAAATAAGGATGGGAATAATACATGGCAACCTCACAGGACTTTTTTATCTCGAGAGAAGGAGAGATCAACAATCTGTAACTTTCATCATCTTTAAAGGTAACAGAGATCTGAAGCAAATACCCTGAAATGTCAGTATTTATTAGATTTAGGTGCTGAAGCCAGGTGTGTGGGCACAAGCTTGTAGTACCAAAGGCAGAAGCAGGAAGACCCTGAGTTTAAAGTCAGCCTGAGCTGTAAGATGACAAGATCTAAGAAACTAAAGCCAGCAGGAGAATGCCAGCACAGCCAACACAGGCCCCTGGCTCTATCCCCAGCACCAGGAAAATGAGTGTGAGTGTGTGGGGAGGGGGGCAAGAATTTAACTCAGATGATCAGGCTTTTATGTAGTGAACCATCTCTTGGACTCCCTCAGAACTGCTTTTGTAAAAGAGAACTAAATAGCAATAGCAAATACAATCATGATTAATAAAAATAAAAAGTGCTTCCTGTCTTCACATACATTCAAGGACCACACGCAGTTTATGATCCTGCCACCTGGCTCCACTGTTAGGATGCCCAAGACCCAGAATCACAACTCAAGCTATTCATGCCATAATGGACAAGATGCCAAAAAGGAGAAAAGACAAACTTCTAAGGTTACCAAGGGTCACCTGGAAATGCTGAATCAACATCCTAATGCATATCTGAAATTACAGCAAATATACTTTTGAAATGTGTTATTTTGGGCTGGCCAGACAGCTCAGTGGGTGAAGGTACTTGACACCAAGTCAGACAAGCTCAAGCAGAGGCCTAGCTAGAACACACATGGTAGGAGAGGGCCGAGGTTGACATGCCGGCATGTGTGCGATTTCCAGTTTTATTTTATCGGGACTTGATAAATTTGTGTCAGGTTTTCTAACATTGCTAACTGGTTCCCTCTTTTCTAACCACCAAGAACCATTAATATTTTGTAAGTATCCTAAAAATGACCCCAAAATCTTACTGTAAGAGATACAACACCAAGTTAGAGAGATGGCTCAGAGGTTAAGAGCACTGGTTGCTCTCCCAGAGAGAGGATCCAGGTTCAATTCCCAGCACCCACATGACAACTCACAAATGTCTGTAACTCCAGTTCCAGGGGATCTGACACCGTCACACAAATATATGTGCAGACATACAAGCAGGCAAAACACCAATATATATGAAATAAAAATAAGCCCGGCGGTGGCGGCGCATGCCTTTAATCCCAGCACTCGGGAGGCAGAGGCAGGCGGATCTCTGTGAGTTCGAAGCCAGCCTGGTCTACAAGAGCTAGTTCCAGGACAGGA
>NW_026071047.1:0-2981 GCF_014885135.2 Alexandromys fortis
CTCTATGCCTCTCTTCTCCCCTTCTCCCTTTCCCCTCCATAACCCACTAAATAAATAACCTCACTCTTCATGGCATGCCTATCCAGCTGTCTCTCACCCCCTGCTTGGCTTGTTGCCCGGGACAGGACCAACTACCTTTGGAGACATGTGGCGTGGTCTCATGCACTGTCCCTGCCTGGGACTGGCTGTTTATGCACCATCCCTGCCTAGGACTGGCTGTTCTGGGGCCTACAGCCTGTCCCTGCTTGGGGACCCGTGGTGTGGTCTCTTTGACCCACTGCCTGCTGCAGCCACTCGGGATCCGCAGCATTTTTAACTTTTTCATTACATTGGTGCCATGAAATTGGGAGGCTCTCCCACCCTGAGCCCCTCTCATGGGGTTGGGATCTGGAACCAGATGAATTTTTCCCACAACAATCACGTGTTTCATATGCCTGAATGTGATTTCTACAGTGTGATTTCTACACACACCACTGGCTTCAGTTGGTGAGTTTCCCCCATTATGGTCAGCTTAACTGTTTCTGTGAACTCGAGGAATTGACTGGTGAGCCTCCGGAAATCCTCTGGTGTTCCTAGAAACAGTGGAATAGCCCCCAATGATGAACAGTTGAGCCCTTTGCTGACTGAGCCCGTCACTGACATTCATCTCTGGATTGCTCCCCTTAGCTAAAATCCTCACCAGACTGACCCAGGGTCAGTTCTCCCACACTAGTACTGCACACTCTGTGTGATGCATTCAATTGGAGGCCCAGGTTCCTGCAGTTTCCCTCTCTTTTTTTCTCCCTGCCAGACAATAGCACCCAACCCAGGGTCAGGGGATGCCTTTCCACTGGTTCTGCAGTGTTCACACTGATATATACCCAGCCTATAGGGTGTCTTGTTGTACATCTTGTCATAGGCTTTGTGGTGTTGCCATTTTTCGCAGGTTTTCATGGTTTCAGCTATGGGTAGCAAGCCATCCATGTCCATCCCCCACACCTGGGGTGGATGCCTTTTAGAGGCCCTGAAAGCATGGGCCTTAATGCCTTACTTCTTCAGCTCCTACCCTCACTCCACCAATGTCCTGCCAGCTCCACTTTCATGGGAGCTTTCTAACTACTTTCAGTGCACAGGCAAATGGAAAGTTTCTTCAAACTGTCCCTGTCACTGCTACTGCTGCCAACAAGATTGGTCAGATCCATGAGGCATCTGTTTTCAATTCCAGCCTTTTGCTCCCCTCTGCGGCTTGTGGCATGGCAGCTTAGCCACCGGTTGGATCATGCCTCTAGGTCTCTCTTACTATTAGCTTAAAATCCCTGCGGCTCAAGAATTTTGACTTTTCTATACAATATGTGACCGCTGCCATTTTGACTGAGTTCAGGTGACTTCACCACCATCTTAACTGAGGTTAGGTGAATTCACCACCATCTTAACTGATAGCCAGGTCAGGTGACCAAGTCCTGCCATCTTTACTAAAGTATACCCTGCCTGGTCCCCCATTTTGCTAACATTTTTGTCTCTAAATTCCTTTTGTTGACTCTGTTACATGTGTGTTTTGTGCAGTGGCATGCCTTTGGTAGGGCCCTCCAAGAACATCCACTTTGCCCAATTCCTGTTCACTCTGTGTGTATGTTCGTACATGTAACTTAAGTGTACCTATGTTTACTGTTAAATGTTATAATTGTCTATTGTATCTCATTCCGGACTATGAAACAATAAGTTTCATGTTTTAAACTGGTGTGTACTTTTAAGCCTCTTACAACAAAACGTTATATTTAATCCAACCCTGATTTAAAATATATTAAGCTGTTCTATACTATTGTCAGTTCTTCCATTAACCTTCTATTGCAAGCAATTTTTTTCTTCTTTCTGTCTTTTTATGAGTCAAGCTCACCACCCAGCTCTCCAGGCAGATTCTATATTGTAGTTTTACCTGATAAACAGCCCTCAACTGCTCAGAGATCTGGGGAATATGGCATTTAAATATTTAATTATTAAAAACTTTTCATAACAAAAAAAAGACAGGTTGGCTCCTAGCAGCAGCACTCTATTTCCTCCAAAGAAGCCAAAAGACAAATGGGCACAGAACAATGTCCATCGGCAATTCCCTTCAACTGCCTTTCATCTAAACAAGATCTCCAGACATGGACAGAAACACTGGAATTGACAGCCTAGCTGCTCAGGTCAAGGTAGGTTTGTCTTCTTACAGATTTCTTAGCCCATAGGATCTTCTGGAGCCTGGAAGGCCCTGCACTAAATAGCAAAAGCCAAATATGGCCTTCAGCAGCCATGGAGAACTCTGAGAAGTAGCTCTAGGTGCCAACCAAGTAAGTTCTCTGTTGTTTTTAATCAGTAACTCAAGTAAAATTTTATCCTTCCCAAAGATCTCTGATGCAGTTTGACAGTTGAGAGGTTTTGTTAGTTTAAAAGGTCAACCTCACCAAACAAATTTCAGTAAATTACAAATACAAGACCTGCAAGTTATAAAGATGTGAGAACAAGTACAAGTTATCAAATTTCTCTGTCATGCTGCCTTCCATAGTCTTAAAAATACTTTTAATTGTGCAAAAATATCTGTCACAGTCATTCTGACATAAATATGTTACTGTTTATATAATGTATAAGTCTAAAACTTCTGTTTTCACAAACCCAAAGAATTCTTGTGAGTTCCAGGGAGCCGAATTGAAAGATCCATCTTAAACAGGTGTAAGAGACACCAGAATTTCCATACAACAAACACTGGACAGGAACAAACAGACCAGCTATGCCAGGATATGACCAGTACCCAGCCTTCTCAGGTTCCCTGCAAAGAAGATGCCCACAAATAAGCAGGAAAAAGTCTTGACAACCCATGGCTCCAATTCCTTTAATCTGTGGTGCCTCACCTTCTGCCTTTTTATTATAAAAAAATGTAGCGAGCTGCATGGTGTCACACCTGATGGAGATGTATAATCAACTCCTGAGATGGCTAAGGCCTGACCTATGCTATGATCACGCAATGA
>NW_026071048.1:0-3010 GCF_014885135.2 Alexandromys fortis
AGGCATTCCTAGAAACAATGCTTTTTCAAGAGATGATCCAAACAGAAGACCTGACCTTCTGAAATATGCAGAAGGTACAGCAAAGGTCAACATTGGACCAATGAATGCAGATCAACAAATGACAGACAAGATAATCCTTTGCCATTGGGAAACAACTTAGGGGCCTCTTAAAGGCTCCTATCTCAAATTTATTTCAAACATTCCCTGTCAGTATTGGTTAAATTCATCCACAGAGCAATTAAAAGACTTAATGCTTCTTTAAATGTTCAAATAACAAAGCTAAAAATACAAGTGAATGACATTGTAATTATAGACATAGGTGTTGATGTAACAATAATTTCTCCAACATCTTGACATCCAGAATGGCTTCTTCAGAAGGTAAATATTCATCTTCCAGGTGTTGGAACTTTACCTCTGGTAAAAGAATTTTAAAAAAAGAACAAGGTGGGTCAAATGTATAGGGCCAGTAGGATAGGTAGGGAAATTAAAGCCATATGTGACCAATAGCAATGAATTTATGGGGGTGTGACTTGTTACAACAATGGTAAACCCAGATTAGTATTCCTCAATCTCAGAAACAAACCATAAAATAAAGAATGCCTCTGAGAGAAATATAAAAAAGATATTATCAAGAAGAGTCACTGACTGTTCTGATTGTGCATAAGCAAGACACAACAGCTGCTGGTCTTTCAAAGTTACCAACTTCCCTACATTTAAAATGATTAACTGAAAATCCCATCTGGGTGGAACCTTTAACATAAGAAAAATTACAGACATTAGAACAGCTGGTACAGGAGCAGCTAAATGATCAACATACTGAAGAAGCAATCAGTCCTTGGCAGGTCGCAGAATTATACAGTGAGAGTTCAGAGGTCAACCCACCAGATGCACGTCTGATGGAGATAACCTTATTTTGTAAGGCGATAAGGAATGCCGCCTTTTGAATGTATTAACTGTCCTCCTTGCAGATTTCTTGTGTGAAGCCATAGTTCTTTGTAACATGAGGGCCTGCTTTGTTGGGGTTTCTGTCCTACCCAGTTCCCACAGCCAGTAAGTCCCAAAGAAAATCACACCGAGGTCTCCATAAGTTATAAACTGATTGACCCATTAGCTCAGGCTTCTTGTAACTCTTATAACTTATATTAACCCATTATTCTTATCTAAGTTAGCCACATGGCTCAGTATCTTTTTCAGCAGGGCAGGTTCCATCCTGCTTTTCAGTGTCTGGAGAGGACTGGGGAGGAATGGGCTTCCTTCTTGTCAGAATACTCCTGTTCTCATTGCCCCACCTCTACTTCCTGTCTGGTTGTCCCGCCTATACTTCCTGCCTGGCTACTGGCCAATCAGCGTTTATTTAAAACATAACTGACAGAATATAGAATTGTCCCACACCAGTTCTTTCCCTTACATTACAACTTGGGGATTTTTCCTACAGAACTACAATGTGCTAATTGTTTATTGGGCACAATTTCCCTTAAGCATTGGTATATTGGATGACTCCCTCCAGCAATGTGAGATTCTGGTGAAGTAATCACACAACCAAAACTTTTATTCTTACAACCAGATGCTTGTTCCATTTCCCCCCGATATAAACTTAGAAGTCTGCCCCTCTGTGCTATTATCTCCTTCGGCAGGCAGTTGGTCAGTATTAGTGTCCAGACAATGAGATCTCAACTGAGACATTCACAGACACCTAAGGACATTTCCGACATGTATGTCCGAAATGGTTGATGTTTAGCCCTCAGAGAAGACAGGAAGAATGCTTGCTCTGGATTCACCTTCTACCAATATAGAAAGTGCGATCCCAATTAACGCTGTTATAACCCTAAACAGGCTACTAACGCTCTCTACTTACTGTTTCACCTCAGTTTATTGATACAAGATCTTAGCTTAGAAGATTAACGGTTTTTCTCTTAACCTTATGAGATAACAGAAACAAGGTATTAACCATTTGCCCAACTCTGAACAAAGACAATGCTTTTTTCACAGACACCACAGGAACAAAGCCATAGTTTAGTCCAGACAGCTGGAAAGAGTCATGGTCCGGATTTTTTGTTATGTTACTAAAAGGCCTCCTCCTTGTTCTATCACTTAGGTGTAAATGTAATTCTTATATTTGACTCCCCCCACCACCAACCTGCTAAACATTTGGCAGAAATGCTGATGCAGATGAAATGCAGCAGTATTCCCCTGCTTGTTTATGTAGTTGCCTAATTACCTGATACTCCCTCTGCCCACAGGGAAAAAGCTGCAAACCGAGTAAAAGATGATTCCTGTCTTGTTCATGGTTTCTACTGATAATAACATTTTAGCTCTTTGCTTAGTCACTTAAGAATGTAACAAAACACACAAATTCCTCTCCTAAGTTCCTCTAATGATTTAATTTCCCTCTCTTAATTAACTGCCTTCCCCCTTAAGAGTTCCACAAAGGCTTTCACAAACCATTCCCACTTTGAATCATAAAGCTGACAGTTATATAATTACAGTTTGTGTACTTATCAGCTTTTATGACCCTGAAAAATGCAAGTCCTGTAACCTTGTTATTGCCAGAGAATTGATGATTGTGTCTGTATGCTGAGAGGAAGAAGGCAGTGAGTCAGACACGATGAAGCTCCAGCCCAAGATGGACGTGGGTTAGAATCTTCCCAGTAACATGAACTAGAAAATTTGGAGGAGAAAAAAAGGACAATAAAAAAGAAATTATGAGGAGAACTGTGTGAGCTGATTCATTTTCTTTCACCCACACTCAGATCTTGTAGTTATTTCCCTCATGGGCTGTAGCATCTTGACTAGACCCTGAAGGGGCCTAAGGGGCTGCTACCCAAAAGACTCTGATAGGAATTCTTCTGTATTTGTCTTTAAAAACAAAGAATGGTAACAGATCTAAGAAATATTAATAAGGTGATCCAGTCAGTGGGCACATTATAGAGAATTTCCTTGAATTCCCTTGCCTTCTTTATTACCCAAAGGATAATCTATTATAGCAATTGACTTAAAAGACTGCTTTTTT
>NW_026071049.1:0-2984 GCF_014885135.2 Alexandromys fortis
CCTGTCCTGGAACTAGCTCTTGTAGACCAGGCTGGCCTCGAACTCCCAGAGATCCACCTGCCTCTGCCTCCCGAGTGCTGGGATTAAAGGCGTGCGCCACCACCGCCTGGCTGGCTTCAATTTTCTGCTATTATCCTTTCAACATTTTATCAAGGCTGGCCAGAACCTAGTGATATAAATATTTCCAGGCCCAGAGCATATCGCTTTACTGACTTTTAGTAGCGGAAAACCTCCAGTAGCAGCTGAGTTGGTATTAATAAGGAAAGAACACGTTCAGTGTGAAAGAGAAAGCCCTTTCTGAGCAAAAAAAAAAAAAAAAATTCCTGCTCTCACCCTGACTGGGTCTTTAAAGAGAGGACTCTGAAAGGCAGGTTTTCCATGCACACTGGCATTTTTAGTGGTCAGTTTTTTAAATTAATTTTGTGTTCTTTCCTTAATAACACTAACTCAATTTTTTAATACACTGTGTATTAGTGGTTTTCTTCTCTTGGATTGGTAGGGGCGGAGCGCTACTGTCTGGGACGGATCTCAAGGTCAGGGCAGTATTTATGAAGTCAGAGCCACTAAACGGTTCTGCCACAGACCAGAATGACAAACGTTCTGATCCAGAGAAAGTCCTGGGACAGTAGGTGCGGGCTCTGAAGAGGCAAAGATGGGATACAAGGAGGCTTTTTTGTTTGTTTGTTTTGTTTTGTTTTGTTTTGTTTTTCTGTAGCTTTGGAGCCTGTCCTGGCACTCGCTCTGTAGACCAGGCTGGCCTCGAACTCACAGAGATCCGCCTGCCCCTGCCTCCCAAGTGCTGGGATTAAAGGCATGAGCCACCACCGCCCGGCTACAAGGAAGTTTTTTAAATGTTCCAGAAAAGGGTCTTTCCTCATAGCGTCAATGAGAAAATGAAGCATTGAACAGCCTGTTTGCAGTAGTTAAAATATTCATGAGCTGATTCTTTCTACCAGTCATACACATTGCAAACTCGTACAGCTATTTTTCTTAAGTTCCTTAGGCATGATTTTTTTACCTCTGTTTTTGTCTCCTTCCTACCATACAATTTAAAGCCATGTCTTAAACAAGAGTTCTGTCTCAGGTCTTCCGTGCCACGGGGTTCTGAATGGGGTTCTGAATTAGAGAATTCTGTTCCTCCCTTCCTCAGAAAACAAAAAATAAAATTGTAGTGATGTCCAACAAAATCCTAATTACACTTTTTTTTTTTTAAGGAATCTTTGTCTGTCCCATTGCCAAAATTTTGAGCAGCTGACCTCAGTGGTTGCCAGGCAACACTGTCCACATCCAGGCTTTTGCCCAGTGGCCTTATGGAGTCTACAGTAACTCAAGGCTGGGAAGCGTGGTGCAGCTCTGCCTGGCACTGGGGCGGGAGGCTAACAGGATACGTGCAGCGTCGCGGGCAGTATTGGCCAAGATTAGGCCTGAAGTGAACCCTTGCGGCTTGAAGATTCCCGAGCAACACAAGTCCTTTTTTGAGAAGTGGAATAATTTGTTTTTGGCAAAACACTGTTTCTTTTTTCGAGGATGAGAAGAAAAAGAGTGTGGGAAAAGCTTTGGAAATCTTGCAAGACCTCTTGGACATGGACTATGTGTTACAAAACATATTTTTGACGAGTTAAGTGTTAACCAACCAAAAACAGACAGATTGTCTTTCCCATGTTGGCTTCAAACTGCAGCGGAGTAAGTGCCGTCGCTGAACACCCTGAGAATTTGCCGAACCCTGTCATTTTCAAAAGCTTGTCAAGAAGCCCAAAGCACGAGAGGCCAGAACGAAGTTGCCTGCCCCTTTCTGCAGGATGTGTGCAGCCTTCTGGGAGAGAGGGAGGGGAAAAAAAATGAACAATACCAAATCAAAGAGTTCCAACTGTCAGTGAAGGGTGGTCCAGAAAAAAAGCTTTCAAAGGAGAAAAAGATTCGTTAGAAAACATAATGAGTTCTCTTTGTCATTGAAAATACATCCAAAGATGTATTTCATGACTACTTTTGACAGGCAATGATCTGAATATTTGATGGACAGAGACATTCTTTCTTGCCCTCCAACAGCTCCTAAGGACTCCCCGAGGAAACAGAGCTGTAACCAGATGATTACAATGCATTGTAATGGTATAGATTTCAAGGTAACAGGAAAGGAAACCCTAACACTGGTGAGCCTGAAAAAGATCTCGAAGAATTGAATTGTCAGAGCTTTCTTTTTAATTCGTTTAATTTTTAATTGGCACATAAAAGTTGGACGTGTATGGGGTTCCCTGCCATGTTCCTACACGTAGTAGTCAGGCCAAGGTAAACCTCTAGCTCCTCAAATAGTTGTAATTTCTTTGCCACGAAAATATTCTAAATCTCCCCTCTAATGCTGCTGGGAAATAAGTGCACTATTGATGTCTTCATCACCCTACAGTTCCCTGGAGCTCAGCTTCTCAGAGTGTGATCTTGGCCTCCTACAGCATCCTATGGCTAAATGCAGAGTTAAAAAGTTTTAGGAAGAGTAGGTTTTTGAGCATGAAATGACAAAAAAATTAACTCAAAATCAATGTGTAACAAACTCAGGCTGTGGGTGGTGGTGTTCCCAGTGCCGCATCTCGTGACTTCCCTATAGCTTTAGCTCTGAGCTCACACCACGCACCCCCTTCATTGTCCACCCTGGAGTACCAGTCCCTGGAGCACTCAGCTCAGATCCCAGACAAGTGGGTGCTGTAATAATTCACTTGGATTTTTACTGCACATACATTCTCCGTTCTTGCAGAAACATGATTGTGTTTTACAGACTCATGTCAGGATATCTGTAGGGTATAGTGTGTTAGAATGTTTGGTTTTTAAAACCTTTGGGTAAGCTTCCTTTAAGAAATTACTCTCTGATCATGGTGAACAATGAGGACTGATGAGAAGCCAAGGTCAATGGCAAGGGGTTTTGATCCTACTTCATGTTCTGGCTTGGTGGGAGCCTAGCCAGTTTGGATGTTCACCTTCCTAGACATGGAGGGAGG
>NW_026071050.1:0-2177 GCF_014885135.2 Alexandromys fortis
GGCTCTCTCTGGAAGCAGGGCAGAGTCTGACCTCACTTCCTCTTCCGCCCAGCATCCTATTCTGTTTATTCCTCCCACCAATGCTTTAACCTATGAGGCCAAGCAGTGTGTTTATTACTTAACCAATGAAATCAACAGATTGATATATGACACTCCCACATCAAAACTGTATTTCTTTTATATGCTAAATAGATGGTAATACCTTAAATTTGTATCAATACACAAAATATTTTAAACAAGAGTAGAAACATATATACAGTATAACAAAAATAATTTCAAATTTGTATCAATATACAAAAATCCATACCATTGTAAAATATTTAAGACTAGTAGTTGCTTTTTTGGTTTAATAGTAGATTCAATAGTCTACCCTTTAATCCTATCATGGTTTTATCTCCCCTTTTTTTCAAAATAAGTTCACTGAAACTAATTTACTTTGTTTAGCTTTCTTTTTCTGACCATTACCAATAATAATCTGCAACCACTCCCCAAACAAATTTCAAATATCCATAACTCACTAAATAACCAAAAAAAAATCTACCACATATCTTGGGAATGTAGGTATCACTGTTTTAGATTGCTTTTGTTGTCTGGGGAATGTTGGCATTTCTCAGAGTCCCTGATAAAATTGAATTAATAGTCAAGTCCTGAGGGAGCTAGATGTATCATTTGTTGCTAGGTTCTGTGTAATGGCAAAATGTAAGGCTTATCTAAAGCCCTAGCTGAAATAGGGCATGAGGCTAGACCATCTCAGCTATCTATCTTGAAAATGTCCTTAGCAGTTTTTAATCCAAAGCAGATCTCTGGGTCATGTTTGTCAGTTTAGTGGCATTACCACAATCCATGTGGAATTGTTATTGGGAGACCCTTTAAATTTTTGGAGACTTCAAAGGTCACTGTTAGGAATGGTCACAGCTCACTGCAGAAAAGTTAAACCCTTTAAGTTTCATGTGCAGCAGCTCTTGAGGAGGTTAAAGTACTGCAATTTGTTAAGTATATCAGGAGCAAAAAAGCTTAATTCCTAGTACATGATAGAAACTCAAAATGAAAATCAGGAAAATGAAGCTAAATGAAGCTTTTTTTTTTCTAGAATTAGATAATATAGTACTCAATATGACCATTATATCATGAGAGAAAGTTTTAATATACATATATGTACATATATTTAATTTTATTAATTTTGAGATATTTATACTTTAAGAAATGATTTAAAGACTCAAAATAAAACCAATGAATTATTAAATGAGAGGCAATGAACTAGTCCCTTAATTTTTGGTTTTCTTCTGCCTCATATCAGTTGGCTCTTCCAGCATGTAACAGAGAATTTGGATATCCCTTTATCAAACATGCTTAAATTTAGAAAAGAAGAAAACCTTATTCCAACATGAAGACCAACTTTAATTTTTAATTGAACTGAGGCTACAAAAAGACTATTTGCCTCAAATGTCTGTAAAGAACAGTAGAAACAAACATTTGGGGGATTTGTGAAATGCTATCCTATTAAAATATGATATATCTATAGGTCAGTTTATGCTTTTTCTTCAGACATTTTCTCTGGATGATTCATCCTTTTTCTTGATATGTCTCATTTATCCATTAGTCTTTAGATTTCTTAGTTGGAAGCCTTCATTCTCCTGGAAAGACAGAAACAAAACATTGCCTCAACCCTAACCTTGGGGAGTTTCCTTTTTGACAAGTTGTATCTGATCAAATGAAAAGAATTTGCTAGATTTATAAGATTGTGTGGATTGAATTTTTATTTGGTGTGGAAGTCCTTATGTATATGTGTTACTTCTATTGGTTAATGAATAAAGCTGCTTTTGCCCAATGGCTTAACAGCATATAGCCAGACTGGCAGAGATATATAGAGAAAAAGAAGGCTGAGTCAGTGAGAAGCCATGTAGCCAACTGGAAACATATGCTGGAGATGGAACTTTAGCCAATAAGCCACAGCCACATAGGGATGCAAAGATTAATAGAAGTGGGTTAATTGAAGATATAAGAGATAGTCAGAAATATGCTTAAGTTGTTGGCAAAACAGTATTGCAAATAATAAAATTTCTGTGTAATTATTTCTTGTCTGGGTTGCTAGGAAATGTACAAGCAGCCTTCCCCTAACAAATTAGCATCAACTTGGGTGACCACATCCATAAAACCCGAGAGAGCACTTTTTTTTT
>NW_026071050.1:6724-7331 GCF_014885135.2 Alexandromys fortis
GAATATACACAGAGAATGAATTATGTATAACATTGTCTTTTCTTTGAATTTTTTGACTGAGGAGCTAAATACAGAGCAACATTTCATTGTACATTCTGCTAAGCTAAACCAAAATATATATTTTAAAGGTATCGTGACTTCAAAATTTGGGTCTAAGTGTATGTTGCTTTGGGAAAGAGGTTCTACTTTTGTTTCCACAGCAGATGAGAACCCATAGATTCCTTCCAGACTAATGTGAACCTCCCTGAAATTGAAATGAACACTCCTAAAATTACTTGACCCAACAAAAAGTAGGAAGTAGTTTGGAGAGAACTACATCCAAATTCCCAAATATTGTTTATAAATATTTGTTTACATTTAAAGGTGTATATACTATAGACCTGGTATGAATACTTTGCCCTGGTATGAATCTTGGTCTATTGATACAAATTTAAGGTCAGGTTTGCTATAGGTATATTTCTGGTCTTGATTAGGGTATTGTGTTTGTGCACTTTATTTAAAAATGCAATATATATAACAGTCAAGATCATAGTCATGTTAGTTAGGTTTTTTAGATGTATAGAGATATATTTCAAATGGATAGTTATTCTTCAAACCTTTCACAGAC
>NW_026071051.1:0-3031 GCF_014885135.2 Alexandromys fortis
CCCCTTTGGATTTGGAGCTTGCAGGTTTGATTAGACTGGCTGTCCAGTGAGCCCCAGGGATCCTCCTCGCTTGCTTCCCAGCTCTGGGATTGAAAGCATGTGCCACCACACTAGCCTTTACTGTGGGTTCTGGGATTCGAACTCAACATCCCCATGCTCGCAAGGCAAACACGAGTCTCTTTTATAAGGACTGGGATGTCTTTTGTGGGGACTCTACCCTCATGACGTGAGGACATCCCAGTAGTTGGCATCCCAGAATAAGCACCATGGTGGATGGAGTTCCAATAAATGCATTTAGGAAAACACACACAATGTTTGGGGGTTAGGTTCTCTGTGTCTGGCATGACTTTGTCTCCAAAGTGTAGTGCTTTGTGTCTCCGTAGCAATGCACACCTTAGTTCTAATTGTTTTGATGAGAATCTGCTCATTACAAAAAATATAAGGGGATGTTTGATTTTAGTAAAATAACTTGTAACCCACGGGTTTTATTATTTATTATTTAGGATGTTTGATTTTAGTAAAATAACTTGTAACCCACAGGTTTTATTATTATTATTTGATAGTTTCATACGTGTACACTGAACTTCAGTCATGTCCCCCCACGCCCATTCTCTTCCATCGCCCTCTGTCTCCCACTGGAACCCTCAGCAGGCCCCCCTCCTATTTTATCATCTTCTTTAAATGACACGCTGAGGTTAGGATTTCTTGCTTGGGAGCTGGTGAGGATTTGCTGACTTAAGCAAAGGCAGCTTGTCAGTGGCTCCACCACTGAAGAAATGAAGCCCCTCTTCCAGTAGACACTAACTGCCCATAGTTCCCTGGGAAGGGGTGGAGCCTTGTGCCCACCCCCACCCCCCCAATCCTTGATGAAATGTTGACCTGTCCCAGGTTGCACAGGTATCCTGCAGATCAGCACAGATGCAGAACTCTTGAGTGCAATGGTTGTGCTGCTTCCTTAAAGAAAGAATCCTTTTACTGCGCATCTTCCCGTCCTCTGGCTTTTACATTCGCTCTTTCCTGCCTTCTACGACCTTCCCTGAGCCCTGGAGGGTGATGATATAGCTGCTTCATTTAGAGCTGAAACTCCACCAACATTTATTCTCAGAGCTTGGGTCAGTTATGGGTTTCTGAGCTAAACACCAGCTGTTGGAGCTGGAAGCGTCTCTGATAAATGCTGAGCTCAAAAACGCTCATCTGGAGTTGGGCCCCCGGTAGATTTTGCAATCAAGGATATGTGATTGCTCCCATCAAATGTCCTTTGAGTCCGTGATAACAAGAGCATGTGTTTATTCTTGCTTCAATTAATTGACATGATGCAGTAGCCAACTAATTTCCTAATATTAAATAAACCCAACATAGCTATGATTGATAAGACTCACCAGGTCATTTCTTAACATTGAATTTATAATGCAATTTAAAACTTTGATTTACCATTGATTTTGATTTTTTCTTCATCCATATTCATAATTAATGTGTCATCAGTTAGTCTTGAGCCATAGTTATCGTAGCATGATAAAATTAATTTGTTTACTTTTAAAAGTTATTTTTGTGATCTACAGTAATTTCCATATACTGAGGACTTTATGAACTTGGATTTGAGCAGCTCCACACAGGGCCTCATTCTACTGGAAACATTGTTCCTTCGTTACAGTTTTTGTTCGATTTTTGTTTGCAGACAAGGCCTCAATATGCAGCCCAGGTTAACCTTGAACTTGAGAACTTCTTTTCTTGTTTGGAATCAGTATCTGGCCTGGAACTCACCAAGTAGCTCAGCTGACCTCAAACTTTGCCTCCTAGCTAGTGGGAGTACAAGTGTGAGCTGGCCACCTTCTGCAACAATTCTTCAATAAGAATTTTATTGTTGTTTTGAGACAGGGTTTCTTTGTGTAACAGCCCAGTCCTGGAACTGACTCTGTAGACCAGGCTGGCCTTGAACTCCCAGAGATCCACCTGCCTCTGCCTCCAGAGTGCTGGGATTAAAGGGGTGAGCTGCTATATCTACCCTTTTAATAAGCATTTAAAGTTAGCTATTCCTCAGTCTGTTTTGAAAAGGCATGCTAACCTCAGGAAGTCAGCATTTTCTCAAAGTTACTTTAATATATTAGCACAGCATACACTTTCATGTTTATGATATTTATTAATCAAAAGGATTGTCGATTTTAGTGATTTTGGAGAAAGTATGCTCTTCTAATTAATGAATAATTCTTTTTCCTTTGTGTTTTCTATTCTGATATCTTTAACATTTATCTTCTTATATTCAGTCCTCATATCTTTTTATCTTGTGAGTTTTCCCTAAGATTCTTATTAAAGGATTAATTTATTTAATTTTTACTAACTAAGGGATTAGATGAGACTTACATATGTGTGCCAGAGGTTGGGGGAAAATCCTGAATGGCTTCCCTTGGACAGAACCAACTGTGGTGCAAAGAGGACAAACACAGGTCTTAGGATTGAGAGGGAGTCGCTAAATAAAATACATTAAAATTTTTATTGCATATCTATTATTATCAAACCCAAAATTAGCCCTTTTAACCCACATATTTTTATGAATATTTCTTTTTAATAGCAATCATACCTAAATCCATTTTTAGTTTTAGTTTTTTTGGGTAGACAAAACTTTATCCATTTACTTCCTTTAATAGTTCTACATTTTTTGGTCTCACTCCTCTTTGTAGGACTCATAGTGTCGGATCCATTTTTATGAGCCTGTGTGGGACAGTCTATCTTCTAGTTGAGGGGTAATCCCCTGATAGTTCTTTCATATCTACCGTTTATTCAAGGTTCGATGTCTCATGGACATAGCTTTGTTTTAAGCTGGTTTCTTTGTTTCCTGTCTTTGGCTTTATCGATTGCTTTATGTATTTGATCCACTAACTTAGTTAGACTAGCAATCCTTCTTGCTATAATCCCTTTACAGTTGCCTGTTTTTAACTTTGTCAAATAGGTGTCTAAAATTACATTTTTCTTAGTTAAAGAAAAGAAACAAACAAACATAGCTTCCAACTCCCTAAAAGGAATCTGGCTTAAGTTC
>NW_026071052.1:0-3008 GCF_014885135.2 Alexandromys fortis
TGGAGCCTGTCCTGGAACTAGCTCTTGTAGACCAGGCTGGTCCCGAACTCACAGAGATCCGCCTGCCTCTGCCTCCCAAGTGCTGGGATTAAAGGCGTGCACCACCACCGCCCTGCCAGTTGTTAATGCTATTCTCTGTCTTACTGACCATCTTGTCCTCCACCTTTAATCACAGCCAGACTAAGCTCTCCGGGATCTTGTAGATTTGAAAGGACAGCTATACACGGCTGATGAAGTGATCACAATGGTGGCCTTGAACAGAGGCTCTAGCCTGGGAGTGCTTCTGGGGTGTGCAGAAAAGGCCCACTGGGGTGCTCACGCTGTGGGGTATTCAGCAGAGAAGACTGCTCAGACATGGGTTTAGGCCAATAGACTACACTGAGTGTTCTGAGTCCTAGCGCAGTACAAGCCTTTCTCAGGGTGAACTTCTAAGCACAAAAAAACATTTCCTGGGTTGACATACTTCCGTCAACAAGAATAGTCAGCCAGAAGTGGAACCACAGAAGTCAAAAAAGCAAGTTGGTCCATTTACAGACTTCACCAGAATGATGGACTTTGATGGATTAGGTCTCTGTTTTGGTTCATGATGCTGTGTGCTGAGTTTAATGGCCTGCATGGTACTTTTCAACATGGAAGTTGTTCAGTTGGAAGCTCCTCTTCAGTCCCCACTCATCGCAATTCCAGATCCTGCTCCTCAGAAAGCCCGCCAAGTGATGGCTCCTCCTCTGGAGCTGTTCAAGACCGTGCCTACTGCCTTCTAGAGAGTGGTCATGTGATATTTCCGGTCTCCTATCCGTGTCTCATCTCTGGGGTTGATCTGGGAATGTTTTTCCCAATGAACCTGGTCTTTTCCTTTTAATTCGGCTTAATTTGGCTTCCTGAATTGGCTGAGAGACTTAATAGTGGGGTATGGAAACCTTTCGGAAGTCAGTTGTGCTAAGGTTTGGGGGCCTGTTACACTCTCCACCTCATATAAAGGACATGTCCTCTATGATCATCTGCTCTTAATTGTGCGCTTGCTCATATGCACCATATTTATGCAGGTCTCTGCAGAGGCCAGAAGAGGAAATAGACCCCCTGTGAGCTGGGATCTGAACTTGGGTCCCCCATAAGAGCAATAGTTGCTCTTAACCATTGAGCCATCTCTTTAGGCCAAAATACATTATTTGTACTATACTTAAACATACACTGCTACTACTGTGGCCCTTCAGACCAGACTGATGGGCAGCCATGTATTTAACAGTATGTGTTGTAAAACAGCTTGAGAGAGACCTTGGCTGGTGAGAACCAGAGGTCTCACAGTGGGTGGGAAACAAATACGCTGCCTTGCAGACAGAGCTTGAGTGTAGAGTTTATTTAGAAAAGGGTAAAGGAGAGAAGAGGAGAGGAGAGGAGAGGAGAGGAGAGAAGAGAGAGAGAGAGAGAGAGAGAGAGAGAGAGAGAGAGAGAGAGAGAAGCAGAGACCTGATTGCCCCTTCAGAAGAACAGCAGGAGGAGGGCAGGAATATGGGAATAGGTGGGGCTTGTCTCTTAAGGGACCATTGCACCTATGTACAGCCAGGGTACTGTTTGCTATGTTCAGAGGGGTGACATACTGTACCAGGTGACCAAGGGGCAAGGCCAAGGTGTGCCTGGATGCACAGATAGCCTCCAGAAGTCCCTGTGGATCATTACCCTCCTTTCACGGTATCTCATTTGTTGACATACCTTGATTGACAGTTTTCCCCTCTACTACTGATGCTTCCTAGGACTGCCTCACTTACCACAAAGAGTCTACATGACCTACCGGTGGGCATACAGCCTGGGAACAGCACTCCCAACATCTTTGCTATTAAGTAAACACCACAGACTGTCACTCTGTAATAGTCAGCTGATATGTCTCATGGGGTCATTATCACCACTAAAGCGGCTCTCTGCACCATGTGACTGTGTCTCAGTCAACTTCTGGAAGCTTTTGCTTTAAAACAGGACCTATAAACTCATAAACTCAGTCTGGAGATCTTAACTCCAAAGGGAGGGGAGCTGTCCTAAAAGGGGTTTGGGTTTTTGTTTGTCTGTCTTCTTTTGGGGAGTATTTAAGTAGGTTAATTTATCAGTGATCTATAATTTTTGTTCTTCTGAGACAGCCTCACTATTGTGAGAAATATTTTTCTTTTTCCTTTCAAAAGTAGCCAGCCCACCAAGAGCCAAATGCACTAAATCTCTTTCACCCTTAATCTCACCAACTGTATAAAACTTTTATGCAAATCTTTTAATTTCTCTGACCTGGTAAAACTTCTGTTTACATAAAGGCCCTTTCTGCACCTCAGAACACGATCACCTAGAGAAGATTCCTTTCTCCCTTCCTCCATTTCCTCGGCTCAGATTCTTAAATTGGTCAATCAGGAAAGATAGAGGTCAGATCCCAGCCCTGGTGGGGTGTGTGTAACAGGGAGTACAGTCACTACCTGGGTTACAATAAAAGCCACGGGAACTTCCTGCCCCAGTGGGCTCACTGGCCATGCGTGTCCTGGTGCACCCTTCTTACAGAAAGAACTTGCCTTGTAAAGCTACTTTTACTTTGTTTGTGTGACACTGAGATTACGCTGTTTCTTTCTTTCCCTTTCATTTTTTTAAATATACACTTTGCTTTTATTTTATGCGCATTGATGTTTCCCCTGCATCTATGTCTGTGTGAGGGCATCAGAAGCCCTGGGACTGGAGTGACAGACTGTTGTGGGCTGCCAGGAATTGAACTGGAGTCCTCTGAGTGATTATTTGGAAGCGGCTATGGGACAGGGCAGGACAAAACAGAAAAACCTCTGTTTACAGATCCTATTGTTGGCATAGGTGGGGTGCGGATTATATAAACAGAGCTCCCATGCAGTACTTGTCTTCTTAAAAACAAAACAAAACCAAAAAACCAAAAAACCAAAACCCAAGAATTTCAGCATGAGCCAGTATCAAGCAGAGCAGGAGTTCATTAAAGGTTTTTTTTTTTTTTTTTTTTTTTTTTTTTTTTTTTTTAA
>NW_026071053.1:0-1581 GCF_014885135.2 Alexandromys fortis
CCATTAACAGAAGGATTGGGAGGCCCAGACCCACCCCCAGCTTGGCGGGCCTTGTCTAAATTCTGGATGTTGACATAGGAAGGGTCATCGAAGAGCTCTCTGCCTGTTAAGGAAAGGCACAGACTATGTCACTCCCAGCCCTGCCTCCTGTACCCATCTCGGTTCCATTCAGCCGACTGTTCCTACCTGGGCAAGGTGGTGGAGGCAGCATCTGCTTACGGACATCAGCGTCTCCTGCATGCTGCCCTACAGGCTGTAAGAAAAATCAGGTAAGACCAAGGCCCTAGCCAGCTACTCCCACTCTGGACTGGGGGGTCTCCATCCTTGAAGCTTACCAGTGTAGCTCCCAAGTGGCTGGGCATCTGGGCAGTGGGCAGAGTGGGTCGAGCAGCCCCTTCTCGAAGCCTCATGTCTACCACCCCGCCGAGAGGAGGTTCCTTCCCTGGGAAGTCATTATAGTACTGATGGTCAGGTGGCTCTTCTTCCTCCTCATCCCAAGCCGAGCCATCAAAGCCAGCCATCCTGTCATGGGGGGGTGACCAGTTTGGGTGGATTCCTGAGATACTGTTTGAAGCGCAACTCAAAGGCCTGACCGATGGTGCTGATGACATCCTGAGCGAGCCCTTCAGAGCACTCCAGGATATGGCAGGCTGGGGCACAGTAGAAGGACCAGTGAGCTCTGAGGGAGGGTGGGCAGGAGCCTCCCACCCCCAGCCTCCAGAGGACAGCCCTATCAAGGATAACTGGTAAGAGTAGGGGAAGCACCCCCACTTCTTCTCAGATGGTTGGCCCCACGCAGAGCTGCTCACGAGCCTCACCTCTCTGATTTACAGGGTCTTTGGCAACGTAGGCAACATACTCGGCTGTGTCCTGGAGAACAGATTCAGAAGAGACCAGTGAGCCGAATTTTACAACTCCACCTTACTTGACCCCTAAGACTTTTTAGGGAATTTCTTCCCTAAAAAGAAAGAAATATCTGTCCTTTTTAGATATTTCCACACTCCTAAGGATTTCTCTGACTACCCTGGAATTTAGAGGCTATTGGGATTAAAGGCAGGAGCCACCGCACCCATCCTCTGCCCCCCCAACTCACCGGATCCCCACCAGACGCGAATGAGATAGATTGCATATGATGGTTGGCAATGATCTGATAGGGATGAAGAAGGAAGGCAGTGGTCAATGTCAGGCACCGGCAGGGCTCCGTGTCCTTACCCAGCCGGGAACCTTGGAGCCCCAGTCTCATTCTCTCGGCTTCTAGTCCTACATGCTCCTAATTTTATTCTCTTTTTGGGGGGCAGGGGTACAGGGTCTCACTATATAGCCCTTGCTGGTTTAGAACTCAAAGAAATTCACCTGCCTCTGCCACCTGAGTGCAGGGATTAAATTTGTTATTAAACCCAACCCTCTAATTTCTTCCTATTCTACTCCCCGGTTGGCCCTGAGGACTCCAGACCCCTTGGTCCTCCCACAACAGCAGCCCCACCACCTGTTTGCAGTCGGCTGCCATGAGGTTAAGGCTGCTGGTGGACACAGTGAGGGTGACTGGCATTCCAGCAAACTTCAGGTTACTCCTCCCAAGGA
>NW_026071054.1:0-2960 GCF_014885135.2 Alexandromys fortis
CAAGTAAAAAATTAAAAACTTATGTGGAAAAAGTCTTTGAATTAATTATAAAAGGTAAATTTAGATGTTGTCAACTAGCAGGTATAGGCCCAGCAGAGATTATAATGCCTATTACTACTGATAAAACAAAGAAGTTATGGGAAGACAATGAACTATGGCAAAGGACTTGTGCTAATTTTTTGGGAGAAATTTATAGCAATTATCCCAAAAGTGATAGACTTAACCTTATAAAGAGAACTTCTGGGATTCTTCCCCGAATTGTATGTGATGCACCAATAACTGGAGCCCATACATTTTATAATGATGCAAATAAATCAGGGAAGGCAGGTTACAAATCAGAAGAATTAAGTAAGGTGGAACAAAGCCACCAGAAGGCAGAATTATATGCTATTCTTATGGTACTAAGGGATTTTAAACAACCTCTCAATATAGTTACTGATCTACAATATGCAGAAAGAGTTATCTTGCATATTGAAACTGCTGAATTTATACAGGATGATACAGAATTGACTTCATTATTCATTCAGGTGCAAGACATAATCAGGAATAGGCTTTGTCCTATATATATAACACATATCTGATCCCATATGGGTCTGCCAGGTCCTCTAGCAAAAGGTAATGCAGAAATTAATAAATTATTGATCGGAAGTATATTGCAGGCCTTAGAATTTCATAAAATATTATGTCAATAGCAAAGTTTTAAAGAAAAAGTTTCTTATTATATGGCAACAAGCTGTAGTTTATAAAGAGCTGCCCTACTTGCTCTTTCTATAACCAAACACCATTGCCTGCCGGGAGTAACCCAAAGGGTACTCAAGAATGAGATCTGGCAGATGGATGTGTTCCACTTTATGAAAATTGGAAAATTAAAATATTTGCACCACACCATAGACACAGAAAAGGCAGACTCAATAATCATGCATTTATTAAAGGTTATGGCCAGCACGCACCACGGGTATTCCTGAATAAATAAAGACAGACAATGGTCCAGCATATGTATCTAAGAAAATGAAACTTTTTGCCTATTATAATGTACAACACATTATAAGTATAGCAAATAATCCTTCATGTCAGGCAGTTATAGAAAGGTCAAATCGAACTATAAAGGATATGCTAAACAAGCAGAAGGGGGTGGAAAGTGCCCCCAGAAATATATTACATAATGCTTTATTAACCTTGAATTTTTTTAACGCCAATGAGAAAAGAACAATGATGTTGAGATTTTGATGGGTATTGCATTGAATCTATAGATTGCCTTCAGTAAGATTTCCATTTTTACTATTTGATCCAGAATCTGGAAACAACCTAGATGCCCCTCAACTGAAGAATGGATAAAGAAAGTATGGCACATCTACACATTAGAGTACTACTCAGTGATAAAAAAAAAAATAATGACATCTTGAATTTTGCATGCAAATGGATGGAATTAGAATGCACTATCCTGAGTGATGTAACCCAGACTCAAAAAAAACGAATATGGTATGTACTCAGTCATAAGTGGATACTAATCATAAACAAAAGGTATTGAGCCTATAGTTCATGATCCTAGAGAAAATAAGTAATAAGGTGAACCCAAAGGAAAACATATATAGACTCACCTGGAAATTGGAGTCAAACATTTGGGAGCATGGGGGACAGGGGGTAGAAAGGAGAGGAGAAGCGGGGTAGGAGAACTTGAGGGAATGGGATAGTTGAATGGAGGAAGGAAAGATATGAGAACAAGGAAAGAGATATTTTGATTGAGGGAGCCATTGTGGAGTTAGCAAGAAACCTGGCCCTAGAAAAATGCCCAAGAATCCACAGGGATGAATCCAGCTAAGACCCTAAGCAATAGAAGAGAGGGTGTCTAAACTGGCCTAACTCTGTAGTAAGACTGATGATTATCTTATATATCACCATAGAATCTTTGTCCAACAACAAATTGGAAGAGAGGCAATGACCCACATTGGAGCACCGGACTGAGCTCCCAAGATCCAGTTGAAGAGTGGAAGGACTAAGAGTATGAGCAAAGAATTCAAGACCATGAGGGGTTCATCCACTGAGACAGTTTGGTTGAACTAATGGTATCTCACCAACTCCAACTGGACTGGGAGTGAACGAGCATGGGAACAACCAAGCCCCTTGGAAGGGGGTTGACAGTTGGGGCAGACTGAGGGGCCACTGATAGTGACACTGGGATTTATCTCTACTGCATGTACTGGCTTCTTGGGATCCTATTCCTTTTGAATGTAAACCTTGCTCAACCTAGATATAGTAAGGAGAGCCTTGGACGTTCCACAGAGTGGGGTGCATGGTCCTCTCTTAGGATTGGAGGGGGTAGGTTGGGAGGGTCTGTGGAGGAAGAGGGAGAGAAGTTGGAGGAGAGGAGGGAGTGGGAATTTGGATTGGTATATTTTTAAATAAAAAAACCTCAATCAGTAAATATTTATTTCCTTTTTGTGTATGTCTTCTTATGTCAAAACGTAAGTTTTTGGGTAATAAAGTTTAATGTGAGATGAAAAAAGGAACAATGGCATCAGAGAGACATTGGATAATGAAAAAAACTTCTGAAATGAAGCAACCAGTGTATTTCAAGGATGTGTTGACCTCATAATGGAAATCATCAGATGTGATACATTGGGGAAGGGGTTTCACTCTTGTTTATACGGGAGAAGAAAAACTATGGATACCATCAAAATTAATAAATATTCACTTTGAAAATGAAAAACCTCTTGAGAAAGAAAAATAATAGCTCATCCACAATGGTGACAACCATACAGGTGGTCAGGAAAGCATATAGGGTTGGGGAAGTGTTATACTCTGTCTTTACAGGAAAATACTCATCTTCAAAAATTCAAGAGACCCTGGATGTTTGGATGCTGATAGAAGAAAAAATAACTATCCAACAAGGCTCATCTAGAAAAAGGAATATAGATTATGAGGGCAGGTGATCAATACAAATACATTTATGTATACATATA
>NW_026071055.1:0-3010 GCF_014885135.2 Alexandromys fortis
GGGTTTCTCTGTGGCTTTGGAGCCTGTCCTGGCACTAGCTCTGTAGACCAGGCTGGTCTCGAACTCACAGAGATCCGCCTGCCTCTACCTCCCGAGTGGTGATACAGGACTTTAATCCCAGCACTGGAGAAGCAGATGCAGACAAATATCTGCGTTTGAGGCCAGCCTGGTCCAGAACACGGCTCTGTAGAGAAACTCTGTCTTGAAAAACACAAACAAACAAACAAACAAAAGATGCATCTATTCTTTTAGTGCTCATATGTATTATTTTACAGGTGTGTAATAAATTGTAGTACAATGAGCAGATTTAGCCTCTTTTCTAAGATCGCAAACCATTTCTGTGGCCTCTCTGGTACTGTGATTAATAGGTAGCAAGCATTTCAGTTTGTCTTTAAGAAATTCAATGTAATTTTAGTTGTAGTGTTTCCTGTTGAATTAATCTGTTTAGTCAGATATTTCTTATGGTATTTATGCCCATCTTTCTTTCCTTTGAAATATTTATGTATTTGTATGTTCTTTATTGCCAGTGGTGTATTTGCTCGGGAATTTCTTCATCTCACTGAGAAACAATTTCATTGTGTATTCAATTCTCTGACACTTGATTGTTCATTATATTTAAAAGGCTGGTCTGTTCTGCTTTCATAAATGTTACTGAAAAACCATCTCCCAGTATAAATGTTTTTTTAAGTAGATGATCCTAGGCTGGTTTTGATGTTTCATGTTTTATGGGGATTCTTTTGTGTTTTGAAGGTTATCTGCACTGTGTCTAGGTATGAGTAGAATTTTATTATTCATTTGGGATTTCATAGAATTGTGTGAAGAGGGTGCCCTTGCATGTTGTGTTCAGCCCTCTATGAAAGTGAAGGCGTATTCGATAGGTACGCTAAAATAACCAGACCAGCTCAAAACAACAGATATAATTTAATAATTGAAAACGGGGAAACTCACGCGACCAGAGTAAAAGTTCCGATGTCCAAACGGGCCGGGCGAGCACCGCGCAGAGAGCCTGCGCACCTATCTCCCCCGTTTATCTACCTGGCTCCAGGTGGCTACACCCAAGCCAGATGTGATTGGCTGAGCTTCCTCATCACCTCTAGATCTGCGAGTTCAAGCCACCACAGATGGAAAATATCTCAAACAATGTGCATCTGTACAGAGCATCAAACCGTTACTCTAAAACAAAAGTGTGATGCCTGCTTACCTAGCATTCACGCTGTGTTGAGTGCGGGCTGCACAGCCCCTAATATGAAAACCCAAGTGCTCAGAATTCTAACACTTTTTAAGAACTGAAACTGAAGCAACTTTGGATCTTAAAGGACTTAAAAATTTTTTTTTTGTCATGGATGCTCAGTAGGAGGCCTATACAGCTACTACAAAAGGAAAAGAAAACAGGAAAAGAAAGAAAATTCTACATTCAAAGCTCATCCAGTTCCAAGCACATGGATTAGGGATACCCAGTTGTGAGTGACCAAACATGACTTAAATCATTTATCATGCACTTCACTTTATGTGAGCGAACCAAACATCCTCAGATGGTGTCTCTCAGGGGTCCTGGACACCATCCCCCACTTCAACCCCCAAAGATGACTGCACTTCTAAGGAACTCTCTGGAAGCTGTGAAACATTTTGTATTGTACAACTAATAATGTTGACATTTGAGATCTTCCTATGTATGTCTTGTTTTTCTTTCAGATTTCTCCCAAGGGACATAAATTTCTTGGACAGTGTGCAATTATTACCGTGAGTAATTTTACTTCTGAACATTGAGTGGTAACTCTTTGAAGTGAGTTCTGCAATACCGTTTCCCCAGGGAGCTTCTGCCCCAGCTCCTGACACTAAAACCAGGACTTCAACTTCCTAGGCTTGGCTGTGATTCTTTATTTTACTTATTTCAACCTTTCTCATATGGGCCATATACCTTCTTTTCTCGTGAATTAAGAAAAATAGTTAATTAGTAAAAGAATTCAAGCAGAGTTGCAGGTGAGATTCCTCAAGAAAGATAACCTTTCCTCTTCCTTTCACCACCAGAATCAACACATGCGTGTTTTCTGGTCATGGTGTGCAATGAGATCCATTTTGGATGACTATTTTGTGGAGAACTGTGGGGTCCTCTTCTAGCTGGCCTCAGGTTTTAAAATTGTCTCCTGTATTCATTTTGCCCACAAAACCCAGGAACCACATAAGGAACCAGGGTGTAGGAAGAAATGGCAGCTTTCCAGTGTGCTCGTTACCTCTATGGGATTCTGCATCCACGTTATAGAAATATTTGCATTCCTTTAATGCAAGCTCAAAAGTTCCCTTGAAATTATTTCTAAGAAAATCTGCCAGCCACCAGTTGCCTTGAGGTCTAAGCCACCGTGTTCTAGAAAACGAGGCGATCCTCTTGTGTCTGTTAATGTTTCTGGTGTAGTCACGCTCTCGCTCTGGGCTCGCGGAACTCACAACCCCCGCTCTCCTCTGCCTCGCTAGGGAGCGCTTATTTTCGTTGTGTTCTCTAGCATTGCGATAGGATTTTCATGCTTGCCTGTTACTCCTCTCATGACTCTTGCAAACTGCATAGCTTAAGATCCAAACACACAGTCTTTCTAATATCCGTGGTTCTCCACTTCTGTCCCCGCCTCAGCTGTTCACTTCTACCAGCGAGCACATCTGGAGCCACGTCATTATCGGTGCCCGACAGCCTTAAACCACTTTGTATCTTCCTTCCTAGCTTTCCTCACTCGTTCTCATATTCCCGTTTGAATACTTCTGTTATTCTGGAGTCCTCATGGCCCTGGTCATCCAGTCTTACTCCCAGGTTCTCGCTCCAGGGCCCTTCCCTTCGGTCATTGTGTCAATCCTTCACTCTTGTACCTCAGTGGTCTGACAGCTGTTGAAGCTGCTGAAATCCACATCTCCAGCGATCTGTCCACGTCCCAGTGACATCATGTGTTCCCTTCGAGCAACCATTTAAAATCACTGTCTACCAGGTGATCAGAAAGGGAAAGGTCTTTGTTTTTTTTTTTTTTTT
>NW_026071056.1:0-3002 GCF_014885135.2 Alexandromys fortis
TCTTTCTTTCTTTCTTTCTTTCTTTCTTTCTTGTTTTTCAAGACAGGGTTCCTCTGTAGCTTTGGAAATAGCTCTTGTAGACCATACTGGCCTCGAACTCTCAGAGATCTGCCTGCCTCTGCCTCCCAAGTGCTGGCATTAAAGGCATGCGTCACCACCACCTGGAGACATTCTTGTTTTCTTATTCCCCAAAAGATCATCCAAATGACACAAGCCCTATGAGCTGGCCCTGTTTCCTCATGCCTCCTCAGCCCTTAACTTCCTTCATTTGAGGCGTTCTCTGGTGTGGCCTTGTCTCCTGTCTCTGTGGAGGTGCATCTAAGCATTTAGCCAAGTGAACACACTCATCCCGGCATTTAACTTGCCGTTACTGTTGTTGGTTTTTCTTGTTTGTAGAAGGCAGGATGTTATAATCCTGTTCTGAACATTTTCCAGCTCATGTAACAAGGTCATTCGTGCGGTGTAGAAGGCTCTTCCTCCTTTTCGTAACTACTATGTATTCTATTGCATGACTACCCCGTAATTTAGTCACCCATTTCCCAGCTGACGGACATTTTGGTTCTTTCCATTTTCTGTAATTCACACAGTTTGGTAGCTGATAATCATTTATAGATGTTGCTTTGGATGGGTGCCAGTCACACTGCAGGGCAAATGCCTGTATTTTGTTTGACCCAGTGTGGCTAGGTCAAAGGGCAGCAGCAGAGGGACTCTCCTGGTGACTGTGACATTGTCCCCTACCCATGACCGTGGTGTGACTCTCAGGTTGTTCGTATTGGCAGTGTGATGGGTAGAAGGTACTGTTTGACTTTTGTATTCTATTGAGTTCCTTGTCCTGTGTTTAAAGGCTCTGTGTGTGTGTTCCTTCCTCTGGACTTCTCTGTTCAGATCATTCCCCACCACCCCCATAATTCTAAGAGGTAGTTTGGTGTCTGTTGCTGTAATAACCACCATGACCAAGAACAACTTGGGGAAGCAAGGGTCTGTTTTATCTCACAGCTTACAGCACAACAGGAAGTCAGGGCAGGAACTCAAGGCAGCAACTGGAGGCAGGAACTGATGCAGAGGCCTTGGAGGAGAGCCGATTACTGGCTGGCTTCTCATGGCTTGTCAGCCTGCTTTCCAGTAGAACCCAGCGCACCTGCTCTGGAGTGGCATGGCTCCTGGTGGCCTGGGTCGGCTCACACCAGTCTGATGGAGGCGGTTCCTCAACTGACATCCCTTTTCCTAGTGGCTCTAGCTTGTGTCAGGTTGACAAAAAAACTAAAAGATGTACTCACATTTGTGTGTTCACTTGCCCACTCGTGCTCGCTCTCTCTCTCTCTCTCTCTCTCTCTCTCTCTCTCTCTCTCTCTCTCGTAATATAGTTAATTTCAAGTAGCTCAGGTTGGCTTCCAATGAAGGAACACTGCTCCTGATTGTTGGGACGACAGCTAATGCCCTGTGTTCAGGTGTCTCAGCTTTTAGAAGTATGGGGTAGGACATACCTCCTGGTGGGGTCATATCTCCCACTTTGTTTGTAATGGGCTCTGCCGTGCAGAGTTCCTTAGTTTCTATGTATTGTCATATGACATTTAACCACAAAGACAGACTGGAAGAGTTGTAGGGAGTGACTGGGGATGTGGCTGAGTGCAGAGAGTGTTTAATTCATTCTCAGTGCTGCGTAGTGGGGTGCGATGGTGCAGGCCTGTAACTGGGAGCTGAAGGAAGACATCTGAAGTTCAAGGTCATATGCGTTTGAGAATTAATCCTTTTGTGATACCGCCTGTTCAGAACTTACGCCTAAACACAGGAATTAAGTGGACATCTCTGTCTTGTCCCTGACTGTAATGGGAATTGTTTTCAAGGCTTTATTTTTATTTATGTCTATATGTGTGCAATCCTATTTGCTAGTATGTGCCCCCCCCCCATGTATGCAAGCGCCTTCAGAAGGCAGACAAGGAACTAGAGTTACAGGTGGTTGTACGCCCTCCAGCACGGCTGCTGGTAACCTCTGAGCCATGTCTCCAGCCCCTGTAATTGGAACTTTCTATTATTTTGTGATTATATGAGGTTTGTTTAAGGAATATCAGTCTGTTCAGTGGGCTCAGTGCTGGACATTATTGTCACCTCGTCCATGCTGTGAGGTGACCAGGTCGCTGCGCCCTTTGCATCTCTGTCTCTCTTCCTTGGACTCTTGGGTTCTTGGTGTGTACGTGGGTTCCCACTGTCCGGTGTTAGGCTGTTGATGACCGAGTTGTACACGAACACATGACTGTTTCTCCCTCTCTCTGCCTCGGGGGCAGGGGAGGATAGTGCACGGAAGGCGAGATGCAGAGGCTTTTTCCCCTCAGGAACTTTTCTTGAGAGACATGGACGGGACATGGAGTGTGCGGAGAGGCCCACAGTGGGGCCATTTCCCCCTACATGCTCACTGAGCCTCCAGACCTGGCCCTCCCCTGGGGACAGGTGTCTCAGAGGGATTGGACCCTGTAGTCTTGCAGAGATGAGTGGGGTGGAGTGTTTTGCCCAGTCCCAACGTGTCATCTTCAGCAGTAGCTGAACCTGCAGGTTGGGGGTGTGATGGCTGCAGAGGACATGATATGCTAAGAAACCTTGAGCTAGAAGCCAGGGGCACGGGGACCCTCAGAGGTGGAGAACCGGGCTATCCAGTCAGGCCTGGCAGTGCTCAGCTTTGTGTGGTTTATGGGCACGGGGTGGATGGGCCAGAATAGAACTCAGCTTGGGTATGGTGGTGCTTACCTATAATCCCAGTGCTCAGAACACTGAGACAGGAGGATTGACTTAAGTTTTAGGCTAACCTGGGCTACATAGTGAGCTTAGGCTCATTCAAGGTCAGAGCCGTAGAGACACATAGCAAAACCCTGTCCCCAAACACCAAAGCCACCAACAACATAAGAACAGAATTTGAGGGGGCTGGAGAGATGGCTCAGAGGTTAAGAGCATTGCCTGCTCTTCCAAAGGTCCTGAGTTCAATTTCCAGCAACCACATGGTGGCTCACAAC
>NW_026071057.1:0-3159 GCF_014885135.2 Alexandromys fortis
TTAAAAAATGAGAGTTTTATATGGAAAACAATAGTTTTATTTATAATTAATATGTAGAAACACTAGTTGCCTCTTCCATCTCCAATTTAATCATGATCCCCTGCTTGCTTTCATTTAGTTTTAAACAGTTCCATGTATTACTTTTTAACTTGATAGTGCCTATTAAGATCATGTGCACCAGCAACCAAAAGCAGTATAGCCAGGTGGGTAAGATCAAAGATGTCAAGGTCACAGAGCTTCAGTGAGGTTCCCTGAACCAACACTTATAAACTGTGTGACTCCTTGAAAGCTCTTAATGTTTTCAAGACTGTCTTCTCAGACAATACCATAATAATTTAGCATCCTCAGGGAGGGCTGTTGTGTACTTTGAATGAGGTACATATTTTCTGTGAAAAATCACCTCTTATTCTCAGGAAATTCAAGCCACACAATTACAATTACTTGTTGGTTCAATAATGTTCTCATGAACAGTCACATTATGTTTTTCTATTGGTGGGTTTTGCATTAAGAATTCCACCAGTAAATAAGGAAGCACACAGAGAAAACTAAATGATGAGAGATATGGTGGAATGTGTATTAAATATCTCATTTCAGAAAATCAAGTAATTTCAACAAACCTGAACATCTAGACTGAGGATAAAATATCAAACTGGATTAAGGGACCAGTGTGGAGACAGGATATATGAAGAAAAAAAAGCACAGAACACATGGATTCAAACAACTCTAAGGTTGCATATGATCTGATAAGTCAAACTGTTGGTGTTGCTGCAACTCTCAGATTTCCCAGAGTCACAAGTGAGCTTGCTCATCTTTGATCACACCCATTGCAAGAAATTTTTAACAGGCATGTATAAAGCCAAATAAGGGGCCTTTTAGTTTCCTTTATTATTATCACCTTTTTTTTTTTTTTTTTACAATTTGACTTTTACTTTTTATAGTTCGAGATGAACATATGCCATACCACATAATGATTTTCAGAAAATTAAGAAGCATGGAAGAATGTGAGGTTTCTGTAGTGGACATGGGATATTGTCATGTAACATTAGATGTCATTGACCTTCTCCTAACTTCAAGGTAGTCAAATGCCATGAAGAGGACTAATATTTATGTGGGAAAATTATGAAGTTAAAACTCTTGCCTCCCTTACCTGAGACACTGAGACCAGTCAGGCTCAAGACAAAAAGAATCAGATCAGCACAGCTGAGGTTTGGAGCAATCTAATGCCAGCGTGTGCACTGACAGGCATCTAAGAAGTACAACACACTTGTTAAATCATCCACTTAGGTATATCTGGGATAAAAGTCAGAGGTGATTTTTGTCACTACATGAGATATCCCTTAACTACAAGACACTTTCCAACACTACTAGTAAACTGACTGAAGCTAGAGATAGCACTATACTCTATGTATACTGTTTTACATGAACACACACACAATCTCTCTCTCTCTCTCTCTCTCTCTCTCTCTCTCTCTCTCTCTCTCTCACACACACACACACACACACACACACACACACACACACATACACACACATGGCAGGGGGAGAGAAGAAACAGAATATTTTATGTCAACTAAGTCTACACTACACATGGTGGCTATAACTTTTATAATTTGATGTGTGATGGTAAAAACATTTATTCTACAAAGTGAAGTACTTTGTACTATCACCTTTTATTTAGCAAGATTCATTATGGTTTGTAGGTGAATGAAAATAAAGTAGTCTCACACTAGCTCAGAATTGAGTATAATAAAGGGTGTTTTATTTATGGGGAAGAATCACAGATCACAGTCCTCTGCACAAGCTATGAACAGGAATCAAATCCAGCATCCATGCGTGAGAGAGAGAGAGAGTGGGTGAGCAAGCATGCATGTTTTTGGTACTCAAGGCCATGCCCAACCTGGTCCAGCATCTCAAAGGTCATTGATTGCATTGAAGGCATTTTCCCAGCATCCCCCTTTTGTCTAAATAAGAGTTTTCCATACCCAATACTAAATTATATACAATAAAGAGGATATCAAGTATGAAAATTATAATTACAACCAGAATTAACAATATTAAACAAGAAACATGCTAAAAGTTTCAATAATTATTCTATCCTAAGGAGGCTAAGTCTTGTATTAGAAATGCTTGGCTAAGTCATGAGAGGAAAGTAACTATGACTATCTAGTCTTCAACTTCATTGAAAATAAAAGAAAGGATATAACATTATTTGAGTAAACAGGACGTGCAATCAAGCAACTTCATAGTTTGCAATAAATAACAGAGACAACTGAATACCTGACCAATCACCCAAAATCTCTTGCAACACTGGAGCAACAAACTTTGACTAAGGCCTAGAGTAACTAACAGACCATTTTCAGAGACAGGCAAATTTTCAAATCTGTCCTACCCTGCCTTGGCAGGGTTTGGCAGTCTTTTCTCTTGTATCCTGCTTGTCCTGTCTGGACACCATGCATTATCAGTGGTTGAGGCATGGGCAGTTCTTTGCCTAAAGGCCAGTTTTATCAAGAAGAAAACAAGCTCCAACTGGAGTGTCTTTGGTATTCAACATTCTCTTGTGAATAGATCAGTGATGCCAGGAGAAATCGTACCTCACATCAATAGAACACTAAGTTATTTAAATGCCATATTCTACAGTTCTTGGAAGTGGCTGAGGATTAACTATCTATGTGGAATACAATCGCTATATATCTGAAGAACTGGATTAGTCTAACTATAAGTATGAAAAACATGGATGACTACTGACCTGTAATGTTTAATACCTGTATAGTTTAAAGACTAGGACTTCATAGTAGAATGTTAAACAATTAGACACATTCTTAGATTTGGTCTTTGATCATTTATAGAAGTCTGCCAAAATATACCTTCCCTAATTCAACTTGAAATTTTTGATACATCCTCTATGTTTATTCCACTATCTAGAACAGTATGGTTTTTAACAACAGCAATTGGATTTCTTAATTTTCCTAGTAAGTCATGTCCTCCACAATGACTGGGAATGATTGGACAATATTTGACTTGATTGCCTGTAAGAGGCTCCCTGGGGAGTTTTCCTATGTTATTGGGTTGCCTTGTCTGTCTTTTGATGATCTACATTCTTTGGTCCAATGTCTGCCTTTGCCACATCTTCTACATAATCCAGAAGTTTGAGAACTTCTA
>NW_026071058.1:0-3044 GCF_014885135.2 Alexandromys fortis
AGAGAGAGAGAGAGAGAGAGAGAGAGAGAGAGAGAGAGAGAGAAGTTTAGTGTGGTGGTATACAACTTTAATCCCAGCACTCGAGAATTATGGGTTAATGTAAGTTATAAGAGTTAATAAAAAAAATTAAAAATTAAAAAAAAAATAAAAAAGAGTTAGTAAGAAGCCTGAGCTAATAGGCCAACCAGTTTATAATTAATGTAGACCTCTATGTGTTTCTTTGGGTCTGAATGGCTGCCAGACCGGGTGGGACAGAAACCTGTCAACAGCTGAGAAGCAAACCAATATTTGAATAAAACTACACCTAGCAGGACACTGTGGTACACACTTCTAGTCCCAGCTACTTCAGATGATCACTTGGGTCTAGTAGTCCAAGGCCTGCCTGAACATAGCACCTCAAAACACCTTAAACATAAATTTAAGAGCCAGGCATGGTAGCCCACACCTTTGTTCCTAGCATCCTGGAGGCAGAGGTAGGTAGATCTCTGAGTTCAAGGTCTACTTAGTGAGTTTCAGAACAGCCAGGGCTACACAGAAAAACTGTCTCAAAAAACAAAACAAAAAATTAAATTGGAAAATTTTTAATTAAAAAAAAGGGAGACTAAAGCTAATACTTAAAAAAGCAAGAGAATCATTTAGGCTATGCACTGAGGCAAGCCTGGGCTACATAGCAAGACCTTGTCTCAGAAACAAACAAAACCAAAGGTTGGGTATGAGGAGAGCTGGAGATGGTTCAGTCAGTAAAGTGTTGTTTCAGTAGCATGAGGACCCGAGTCTGGAACCCTGACACCCATGAGAAAAGCCAGGTGTGTCTGTAATGCCAGCACTGGGGAGGCTGAGGCAGGAGGATCCCAGCCTTGTCAGATTGCTAGCTCCAGTGAGATGGCCCAATCTTCAAAGTTAAGGTGGAAAGCAGTTACAGAAGATACCGTATGTGGACCTCTGACCTTCACATATATGTGCATGCCCACATAGAACACATACAACAGGATATCGGGGTGGGATGCCGGCCTTCACTTTTGTTGACTGTACTTGTTTGGGCTAGAAATAAATGATAAAGAGAATGTTGTTTGGGGTAAGAGTAGAAAAGGCCATAGGTAGATTTATCTTTATAAGCTTTCCTTTGTGAGGGCTCCCGTAAGGTATACGTTTTTCATGATTTCATCTTAGCTTTTAGGTTTGGCTTTCCCTTGATGGGGGAGAGTCTTCTGTTTTGTGTTAATTTCACTGGTTAAATAAAGAGACTGCCTTGGCCCTTTGATAGGACAGAAAATTAGGTAGGCGGAGTAAACAGAACAGAATGCTGGGAGAAAGAAGCCAAGTCAGGCAGTCGCCATGATTCTCCTTTCTGAGGCAGAGGCAGGTTAGGATCTTACTGGTAAGCTACCACCTGGTGGTGGTACACAGATTATTAGAAATGGGTTAATCTAGATGTGAGAGCTAGCCAGTAAGAGACTAGAGCTAATGGGCCAAGCAGTGTTTAAAAGAATACAGTTTCCTGTAATTATTTTGGGTAAAGCTAGCCGTGCAGGAGCTGGGCGGGAATGGAGCCCACCGCAGCTCATACTACATTCCCTAATGTGTGTAAAACACAAATATATTCAACAAAAATGTAAGAGAGAGAAAGATCTTTCTTGATTTGACACAAAGTTAATGCCATTGTGTGAAAGATCAGATTTTACTACACCTATTTATAAAATGTAAAAGAGAGACTGAATCTGTGATACACATAGGAACAGCAAATATTATGCCCACCTGAGTGTGTGAGCTCAGTGCTGACAGCTGACAACCATCTTACCTTCAGTTCGCAAGCCACAGAACTGGACTGAGTGTTGGCCTAAGGGCACCAGGACACCAGATTAAACAGTGAATTCTAAGTGCACAAGAGGTTTGAGATGGTTCCCATCACATCTCAAAGAATGTGGGCATTTACCCCCACTCCCAACTAAAACCTCACTAACATAACAGGGCAGAGATTAGCTTTAAAGGTCAGAATAAATAGGCCCTGCAAGGAGAAATAGCAGTGCAGTTTTGGAAGCAAGAACCTGATATGAGTTATCTTTCCAGGAAACATGAGAGAATCCAAGTAAGCGGACAGGCTTGGTGCCTCATCCAGTAATTCTACCACTGGAGGGGCTGATGCAAGAGGATCACCTTGAGTTCAAGATCAGTCTGGATTGCATAGTGAGACCCTGCAGAGAAGGGCCATGATGTGACTCAGGTTTAAGAAAGCACGTTGCTCTTCTAGACCAGAGTTTGATTCCTAGCACCCACACTGAGCAGCTCATAACTGCCTGGAACGCCAGCTCAAGGGAGTCTTATCCTCTTCTAGTCTCCAAGGGCACTGAAGTACATACACTCACATACACGCACGCACGCGCGCACACACACACATTCATATACACACTCACTCATACACATACTGTATGTGTCTGACTCTTGTTTATGCTGCGGAACATTTGTTTAATGATGTAAAGATGTGTTGCTTTTGTTTATGCTGCATTTGTTTAACTCTGTGAAGCTGTGATTCTTTGCCTGTCTAAAACACCTGAAGGTCTCTAATAAAGAGCTGAACGGCCAGTAGCAAGGCAGGAGAAAGGATAGGCAGAGCTGGCAGGCAGGCAGAGAGAATAAATAGAAGGAGAAATCTGGAAGAAGAGGAGGAGCAAGAGAGAACAAGGAGAGGAAGGATGTCAGGGGCCAGCCACCCAGCCACCCAGCCACCCAACCACCCAGCCACCCACAGAATAAGAGGGAAAGTAAGAAATACAGAAGTAAGAGAGAGGGAAAAGCCCACAGGCCAAAGCTAGATGGGATGATTTAAGAAAAGCTGGGTAGAAATAAGTCAAGCTAAGGCCAAGTATTTATAAGTAATAATAGGTCTCTCCGTGGGTGATTTATTTGGGAGCGGATGGGGAACCCCCAAAAGAGTCCAAAATCTGAAAGAATAAAACAACTAACAATACATACTTACTCAAACACACACAATTATAAACTTGAAAGAGAGAGAGAGAGAGAGAGAGAGAGAGAGAGAGAGAGAGAGA
>NW_026071060.1:0-3008 GCF_014885135.2 Alexandromys fortis
TTTTTTTTTTTTTTTTTTTTTTTTTTGCTTTTTAATTTTGAGACAGGGTCTCATTAAGTTGTGTAGGCTGACTTGTGATTCACTGTGTACCCCAGGCAATGCTGGAAAATGTGATTCTCCTGCCTCAGCCTTTGGAGTGTCTGTGATGACAGACAGTGTTTAATGCTCTTCTACCCAACCATGAAAAAGTGAGAACTACTGAATTAGGCAGAGAGAGAGAGAGAGAGAGAGTGTGTGTGTGTCACATGTGTTGGACCCCTGGAACTGGAGTTAAAGATGACTGTGAGCCACCTGATGTGACTGCAGACAATCAAACTTGGGTCCCCGGGGAGAGCAGAAAGTACTTCCCATCTCCGAGCCATCTCTCCAGCCCCACGTTAGAATCATCCTTAATTTCCAGGCTGCATCTGGTCCTCGGGCTGTAGACTGGCAACACCCAAGTGTCTGTTCTTGCTTCATCTCACCTTCAAATGTGTCTTGGGAGCGAAATCTCTATGAGAGGTGTGGTCAACTCACCAGACAGCACCTTCTAGACCTAGGTTCCCCGAATCTGTGAGAGCAAAAGCACTCTCTCAGTATTCCCTTTCTCTTTCTTTACCCATCCATGTTTGTGTTTGCCAGTCATGCTCAAGGAGATGAGCGCTGTGTGCTCTGGGAATGGTGCTTAAGCACAGACGCTCTGCTAACGTTCCGTCTCTGTGTGGTTTCCACCCCTAGTTACTTCAGAAGGACCCACAACATCGTTCTGCAGTTCATCCCCGAGATGATTTTTATGCTGAGTCTGTTTGGATACCTGGTTTTCATGATCATCTTCAAGTGGTGTCGGTACGATGCCCACACATCCCAGAAGGCCCCCAGCATCCTCATCCACTTCATCAGCATGTTTCTGTTCGACTACAGTGACACCAACGCACTCCTGTACGGCCATCAGGTAGCTCTGCTTTGAATGCTTTGAAAATCCCTCCTCCAGCCCACTCGGTCCTGAGAGATCTCTCTCTCCCTCTCTGAGTGCCGCCGAGAGTTCTTCTCTGCAAGACTGAGCCATCTTAGCGCTCAGAGAAGAACATTACGTTCCCATTAAGTAAAGGAACGAGTATAGACAGCTGTTAGGAGGCTCCCACTCTTCCCGCTGGGGTAATGCACAAGGGACATCATTGCTGAGCTGAAAACTGGCTGGCAAAAGAGGAAAATATGACCTTCGAATGGATTGGCTCGAGTGGTAGAGTGCTCCAGATTAGAACATTAAAGGTTTAAAAATCTGGGACTGGCAAGATAGCTCAGCGGCAGGTAAGTGCTTACTGCTGTCCTGCTGATTGAGTTCAGTTTCTGGGACCCATACAGTGGAAGGAGTGAACCAGTTTCTGCAAGTTGTTCCCTGACCTCCACATGCACCCAAAATAAATATGTAGGTAATTGTAAAAGAAAAATTAAAAATCTCACGTGGGAGGCAGAGGCAGGTGAATCTCTATGAGTTTGAGGCCAGCCTGGTCTTACACAGAGTTCCAGGCCAGCCAGGGCTCCTCAGTGAAACTGTGTCTAAATACAAACAAACAAACAAAATCTTTTGTTAAAAAAACAAATTCTAAGCCTGTCAGTAGTGGAGCCCGCCTTTAATCCCAACAAGCGGGAGGCAGAGGCAGGCAGATCTCTGTGAGTTCCGAGGCCAACCTGGTCTGCTAAGAGTGTTTCAGGACAGCTAGATCTGTTACACAGAAAAAATCCTGTCTCAAAAAACAAACAAACAACAACAACAACGAAAAAGCAAATTCTAGCTAAGGTTCACATGACAGAAATAGAAATAAAACCAGGAGCAGAAGTTCCTCTGTTCCCATGAATGGTGAGTTTCTGGGAACTGTGAGCCAGGGTCATGCTAGTCCCTGAGTCCCAAAGTCTGCCAGACCTCACCCCATTTTCTGGTCTTCCATGGGTGCTATGTCTACTCTGACTTTTCCTATTGCCTTCAGCCTCTTAGTAGCTGCTCCTGGGTCTCTACAGGAGACTGTTCTAGGACACAAAAAACCCTGTAGATCCCCAACCTCCAAAGGCTCAAATCTCTTCTATAAAGTGGTGCAGTATTGGTGTAGAGACTCTCTAGCTCCACCCCCTATGCTCTGGATGGCTTAGGCAGCCAGCACAATGTAAATGCTATGTAAATGGCTGTCATACCAGTTCTAGGGAAATAATGACTAGACAAAGGGTCTTTGTGTGTTCACTACAGAGTTCCTTTAACATTTTTGATTGAGTGGATATGTGCCAGGCTTCCTTAGCCTCCTTATTCCCCAGGGAAGGTGAGTGCACTATCTGCCTGTTCTGCAGCCCCACAATGCAGGACAATCAGATGTGATAGAGAGTCAAGTCAAAGGCAGGGACTCAGTTTATTACTGTGAGCATCAGCTCATATAGGTTAAGTGACATCGTGTGTGTGTGTGTGTGTGTGTGTGTGTGTGTGTGTGAGACCTCCAGCCAATGAGAGACAGCCAAGCCCTCCCTCTGGCTGGAGGGGGCGTCTACCTAGATTTTGCTGTCTCGTGCTCACTGGGTAGCTTTGAGACTATCTTTCAAACTCAAGCCAGGCTTTTCTCTGTCCTACAGGCCTCGAGGTACAGGCCCTGAGATAATTTTGGCCCAACAGATCTGCAGATGTGAAACTTGCCGAGATGATCGAGTATATGTTACTGTTTTCAGCAATAGATATAATTTATTTGTTAGGTATCCCAGAAAATGTTTAGGTGAATATCCAAGTCATGGGCTTCTTCATGGCGTCATCACACGTGTCATTATAATGTGTTCCCGTTTGTCCTCCCTCACGGCTCCCCCTCCGGCGTGTTCCTCCCCTCTCCCCATAAAGACTATTTTATCTTGAAACAATAGAAAACGCTCCCTAGGAGCTAGATAGAAAATGAACTCAGAGGGCGATGGTGGCACACGCCTTTAATCCCAGCACTCGGGAGGCAGAGGCAGGCGGATCTCAGTGAATCATTCTTTGGCAACACAAACTATCCCCCCCC
>NW_026071061.1:0-3002 GCF_014885135.2 Alexandromys fortis
GTCTGTCTGTATGTCTGCTGGCCAGAAGAGGGCACCAGACCCTCAACAGATGGTTGTGAGCCACCATGTGGTTGCTGGGAATTGAACTCAGGACCTTTGGAAGAGCAGGCAATGCTCTTAACCTCTGAGCCATCTCTCCAGCCCCGAGTGTTTTTTTTTTTTGTTGTTCATAATTCTGGCAAGTCCTACTTGGTGTCTGATTAGGACCCACTTCCTGGTTTGTACGCAGCTGTCTTCTTGGGGTGTCCCCTGCACGGCTCTCTGGATTCCTCTCATAAGGACACTGTTTCCATTCATGAGACCCCAACCTCATAACCTAATCATTTCCAGTCACCTCCAAAGCCCCCCCCCCACCCGCCACACATCCCGGCGAGGTTAGGACCTTAACAAAGGGAGGCAATGACCACACAGTGTCCAGCACCAGGATAAAACAGTACAGAAGGTCATGGCTCCTATCTGCAATCCTAGCGAGGAGTTTGAGGAGTTCCAGACCAGCCAGGACTATGCAATGAGTCACTGTATTAAAACACATATGAAGGTCAGCCTGCACTACAGAGTGAGACCCTGTTTCAAACTAAGAGGGAGTTGGGGGGGGGTGTGGATAGAGATGTAGCTCACTGAGCAGAGTTCAATCCCCAGCCCTGCAGGATGTGTGTGTGATGTCATACACCTGTGATTCCTTCACTCAAGGGAAGGCAGGAGGATCAACACCACCTTTGGCTGTGTAGCAAGTCAAGGATAGCCTGGGCTACACTGCAAGTCAAGGACAGCCTGGGCTACCGGAGACTTTAAAAACAAATCACAGGATAAACAGCGAATCTCTCTTCCTACTTAACACTTCTAATTCCTCTCTCCAGAGGCAGTCACCATCAGCAGCTTCCTGTGTCACCTTCTGGAAATCGCCCATGCAGATAAAGACAGAAAAGCTGTGTGGATTGTAGTTGAACATGTTATCTAGAGTTGGTATACGTCCGTCCAGGGCTTTAATCCCAGGACTGGGGAGGCAAAAGCAGGCAGGTTGAGGCCAGCCTACCCCCGAGTTCCAGGCCATCCAGGGCTATTCAAGGAGACCTTTTCAACCATTCCCCTAAAACAAAAACCAAGCACACCTTCCACCAGACTATCTGGATCAAGCGCTGCTCCCGAGCCTGCCTGTGAGCAGATGGACAGGTCACTGTTCTCCCGGTGCCCTGCCTCACTAGGTAAACTAGGCTTGGTAACACCAAGCGCACACCTTAGGAGGCAGCTGTGATGGTTAGGTGACTCAACCTGTGCAAAGTATTTAGCCCTTCCCTGACCCACGGCTGTCCAGTCCCACAGATACACATCGACTCTTCCCAATAGGCACTGAGGTGCCTTTTGCCAGGTCAAATAAGGAGTTATAATAATCTCTGTGTGGGGGCTGGAGAGACAACTCAGAACTTACGAGCACTGGCAACTCTTCCAGAGGACCCGGTTCTGTTCCCAGCACCCACATGGTTCACAACCATCTGTAACTCCAGTTCCAGGAGAGCTGATGCCCTCTTATGGCTTCCCAAAATACTGCATGCATGTGGTACTCAGATACTCACGCAGGCAAAAAACACTCAAACACTTAAAAAAAGAAACTCTGTGCTATAAATTCCTGGTGGAGAAAGAACTAAATGAGAGTTCTGCACTTGGGACCTTACATTAATCTGGGGAGTGACTTGTAGTCTCCAAAGCCAGGGACTGGAACAATGTCCAAAGGGCAGCGAGAACTGGTTCCTCAGGCCCCTGGCCAAGCAAATGGGACTATCTAAACTGTCCCCATACCGGTGTCTTTTTGTTTGTTTTGTTTTACAGAAAATTGGTTGATAGACTTAGAGGCAGGAAGTAGTGGCACTGTAGAAACTGCCAGGCAGGTTCAAGTCTCCTGGGTCACCATCCTCCATGGCTGCATCTAGACTCCAAAAGGGACTCCATCGATACTGAAAGCACCCAAGAGTAACACTGGGGCTGGGGATGTACCTTGGCAGCACAGACTTGCCTAGCACCCACAATGCATTCCCCAGCACCTCAAAACAAAAGCACCTAAAGCCGAGTATAGTAGAGCACGCACTCCTAGCACCCAGGAGGCTGAGCCAGATGGACCTCTGGGAATGCGAAGCTGATGCGATCTACACAGTGCACACCTGGCCAGCCAGGGTCACACACTGACACACTGTTTCAAAGAGGAAAGGGAGCAAAGGCTAGGGGCACACACACACACACCCCTTTGTAGCTGCCTTCTTGCCTCCATCTAACTGCGATTTTTAAATTTATTTAGGGGAGACACGTGTACGCATTTGGAGGTCAGAGGACAACTTTTGGGAGTCCATTCCAGGACTTCGACTCTAGGAGTTCCCAAGATTCTTCAGGCTTGGCGGCAAGCTCCTTTCCCTACTAAACCATCTCAACTGACCCCTAACCATCATTTTAGCAACTACCCCAACCACTTCCCTAGGGAATTCTCCAGACTTCCAGTCTCATTTATGGGTTATGTGAGTGGTTTCAAAACAGGCTTTTAAAATGCATTGCTGGAGCTAACCTTCCGTCCTGTCGTTGATCAAAAAAAAAAAAAAAAAAAAAAAAAAAAGGGCCAACTTGGGAGTGGGAACCGTCAGACCCGAACAGGAGGGAACCCAAGCTCCACTCACCCTCATCCGATCCGATCCACGCACATCTGACCATCTGACCTGGTTTTGGGGCCGGTCTCTCCAGGACAACTGTAATAATAGTAAGAGCCAGCACCCCACGGATGCAGGCGGTGGGTGATGAACCGGCTCCGCGCACAGGTTTGGGCTCAGCGGGGATTAGGCTCCATCCCTGCGTGAGTTATGCCTGCGTGCGTCCGCCTCTAAGCCTCAGCCCCTTCCTCGGCCTGACGCTGGCCCACGACTCCCGCCCCCGCGCGGCGGAGACCCGGGTGATTGCAAACAGCCGCCGGCCTCATTAGGAGACGTGTAATTATCGGCTGGCTGATCCGAGAGCGGGGCGGGGGG
>NW_026071062.1:0-3007 GCF_014885135.2 Alexandromys fortis
TGCTTTAAACATTCATAAGCTATCCCTTAAAATTCTGAACCCTAGGTATATATAGTATTAATGTATATGCATATACTTATCATTAAGGGTTGCATATTCATGTCATTATGATATATGTGTGTGTATCTATGTATGTATGTATATCTATATGTATATATATGTATATATATGGAAGTATTCACAGTAATAAACATGCCTGATGTTGAACAAGCTATTACCTTCAAGAGAGTCTTTTCCAAACAAACTGAACATAGATTTTCCGTTTATAATTAAAGTATTGGATGGGGATAGCAACTGAGACACAAGACCTGCTTCTTTACTCAAGGTAAACAAGACCCTGGAGAGACCCAAGCCCTGCTGCTGAGGGGAGTCAACAGACATAGGGCTTAGGAGAGAAGAAGGGTGTTGGGGCCAGGCAAATATATATAGTGAGGCACACAGGAGTTATGCAACCATGCACATTTTGCATGACTTTTCTCAGCTTTAATTTCCTAAGTGTAAAAAGGGGAACATAATATAAAACTCCCAGGGCTTTCCAAGAATTCAGTAAAAAATGTAAAAAGGTTTGCATAGTACCTCCATAAATTCTTGACAAATGTGACACAGTTGTTAGCTGGTAATTCTTCACCAATCCAGAGTTAAAACTGCATGTATTTACTATGCATATACATACCCATATGTTTACTATGCGCATATATATACCCTACACATATATAACTATACACATATATACTGTGCATATACATATCATTAAAGTATAATATGCACATATATAGTCATACTAATAAAAATGCTTGATGTCGAACAAGCTATTACTCTCAAGAGAGGCTTTTCACAACAAACTGAGCATAGGTTTTCCTTTTGTAATTAAAGTATGAGATGAAGACAGTGCCGTCCCTCCTGTCTGACTTCTCCCTTCTCAGGCAGAAAAGAAAAGAAATAAATCTATGCAAAGATGAGATTTAAAATCTACACACTCTGCTTTAAGTACATACAGACTTATAGGTTAAGAAAACAAGAACAGCAGACCCATTCCATTCAAAGAATGGAGTTTGCTGGGGAGCCCGATGGAAAAGCCATTTTTATTAGGTGTGTGGGCACTAAATAGCCACCTGGCTTTTAAATCTAGGCACAGAGACGACACCATCAGGCAATGCCATTGTTGTGATCATAAACCAAATATACCTGAAATGTAAAAGTGAATACTTAAAGAGTTAATTAAGAAATACTTTTAAAACATTAAATCAAAATTGATAATTTCTCAAGGTCTCATCCCTAGACAAAGAACTGCAGACAACTAAACAACTAATGAGTGCTGGGAGAGGGAGAATTAGTCCCTCCTAGGGATGAGTCCCCTATTTGCCTGTCTAATGCTGAATGGTCAGTCTTGAAATCAGATATACACAAACAACAAAAATGAACTCAGCAAGCTGTACATATATATGTGTGTATGTAACAGTAATAATGAAGGAGAAGCTATTAGCTTGAGGGGGACATGGTGAGGGTTTAAGGGAAGGTAGCGGAGAGCGGATGAATGGAGGAGGGACATGATGCATTTCTATTTCAATTAAAAATACATTTTTAAACCTAGACAACAAAGAGAACCCTAAGAGAGACATACATGGATTTAATCTACATGGGAAGGAGAAAAAGACAAGATCTCCTGAGTAAATTGGGAACATGGGGATCATGGGAAGGGATAGAAGGAGGGGGAAAAGGAAGGGAAGGGAGTGGAGAAAAATATATAGCTCAATAAAAACAATTAAGAAATACATTTTTTAAAAGGGACATAGAGGTAGGGATGTAGCCCAGTTGGTAGAGTGAGTGCCTAACATGAGAAAAACCCTGGGTTAAAACCCCCAAGCATCTAATAAATCCGGTATTGGTACACACACCTGGAATGGTAAACCTTCAGGGATGGAAGTAGGAGGACAGGAAATTTAGGGTCATCCTTGGCTACATACTAACTGGGAGGCCAGCCTGGACTATATAAGAAACCTCATTCAAAATGAATAAATCTAACTTGGAGTCCTGTTATGTAGCTATGAGAAAATTTTAGAATGCAGGAAACGTACAGATAACTCTCTCACACAGCCACTAATACACTCGGAGCCCCCTGGGGTTTGTGAAATGCTCCCGAGTGCAGTACAGGGCATAGGCTTCCTGAAGGTCCAGAGGAAAACCTTTCCGGCCTGCCAGTTTTCCGTGCCTCCTTCACACCAGCCCTTGAAAGTCCATCTGTGAAAATCCCCTTGTGTTCTGGGAAACACTGTGCACACTATGGTGATGCGTAAGACCACGGATCAATCAAAGGCACTGCTTCCTGAAATGGCCTTCAAGCAACTCCGTGGAAAAGAAAAGGCCCCCAGATATGCTACCCAAACATGCACCTTGACAGCTTTCTCCCTCAGGAATTCTAAAGCACAGTGAGAGCCCTGCAGGTCAAGGGAAAGGTGATCTGTCTATGTACAAATCGCACGTCCGGAATTTCCCTCTCTGGCTTCCAGAAAGGAAGGCACTGCTCTCCTGAGAACTGGAGCCAGGCCTTGCGATTACGGCGGCCAGCAATCTGATGTGGGTAACGTGCACAGTCTCCCTCTGAGAGAGAATGCAGGGGATGGAGTGCGATGAACAGTATGGGTGGAGGATGACAACAAGGCAGCTAGCAGGGAATCAAACAGCATCGTGGAAATTAATTCCCGATCGCTTGTGGCAAGCTGGGCTACAAAACCCTTAATCGCCTTCCATCTGCGACAAGCAGGGGAATCCCAGAAAATTTCTAAGAAGCACACGTCCAGAGTGGCTGCCCGAATGAAGACTCTACAAGCATTTAACTCAAACCAGTACCTGGCAGGCCAGTTTACAATGCTTGCCGCTAGTCCTCGAGGAAATCCTTAGTGAACACTGACTCTACTGTTCTCCTTGGGAAACCTGGAGTGTAAGTCTCCAGATCACAGGTGGGTGGAGAACTACAGCCATAGGAGTGATTTTACAGATTTCCAGACCT
>NW_026071063.1:0-2971 GCF_014885135.2 Alexandromys fortis
AAAAAAAAAAAAAAAAAAAAAAAAAAAAAAATTGAAATAAGATAGACAAGGAGGTACCAAGATGGACTGTTAAATTTCTTCTGCAGTTAAAGAGACAGTTATTAATAATGCTTAACCTACTTTGTTTTCAAGATTATTTATTGAATAATTTTATTATCTTATCATATTGCAGTTTTATACAGATTTTAAGAACACATGGAATATTGCTAATAAAAATGACAAGCAAGATAATGTCAATAACACAAAATGGAAAACTTTCTCCATCACAGATTGAAAGGAATTTTGGAGTGGAACGGCTTTACATGAAACCTGCTACTCTCTCTTCTCTATTGGGGCACTGCCAATAATTTACTTCCTGTAGAAGCAATGCGTTCTTTTTCATGTTTCGTCCTGTACATTAAAAGAAATACCCACAAAATTCAAAAACACGTAATAACATAGTCTTGGTATTTCGCCAGTCTAATAGTTTCTTCACTGACACGTCAATGGAACAGCAAGCAGAGCAGAGTTCAGCACTAGTCACTTTTGGGTTTTCGGGGTCTCATTTGAATTTAAAAATATTATTGCATTTCCGTTTTTCTTTTTTTTTTTCATTTTACATACCAATCTCTGGTTCCCTCTCTCTCCCCTTCTCCCGATCCCAACTTGGCGCACCCCACCCCATCAACTACTCAGAAGAATAAGGCATCCCTTAAGGAGTAAAGGACGTTTCACACCAAGATGAGGCAGGACCAAGTCCTTTTTCACCACATATCAAGGCTGAGCAAGGTATCACTGATGCATATTTAATATTAAAGATGAAAGTAATTTTTGTAATAGGAATTCTATGATTTTAAATTAAGAACATGTAGACACCAAAAGAGAATATCATCTAGAGAAAGACAGATTGTCAATTAAAATAGTGATGGTACTCCAGGTATTTCAAAACAGACACACACACACACACACCACCTTCAAGAGCAGGTTCTATGCCTAGCAATAGATGGCCAACACAAAATTAACTTAATAATAATTTTAAAGGTCTTCTTTGTCCCATAATGCTTTGTTCATATATGCTTTATATTACTGGTAGTTTTGCTTATATATTATGTTTTCTGCTTTTGAATTTAATGGGGTTTGTGTGCATGTGTGAAATATGATGTGTCTGTCTTTCTCTTTGTCTGACTTGTCTACTTGTGTATGTGTTTCTCCTACTCTTTATTCTGCTTTTTCTTATTCTTAATTTGCTCTTATAAATGTCACTTTTTTTTTTTCAAAAAGAGGAGTAAAAGAAGGCAGAAGGTATAAAGTAGAGTGGAGCAGATCTGAGAGGAAATATATTCTTTGGAAAAAATTTGCAATTTTCAATTAAGTAAGTACCTCCCCCAAAAGGTACTTCACACTTGTATGAAAGAATAGCTCATTTTATTTAAGAATCATTGCAGAAAATTTTTACTGTGGTAGTGCTACTGATTTCTTATCACACTTTATGTTGTATTTTTGTGTAAGACCCTGAAAGAATGAGTAAATCAATCTTATTGTGTCTAAATAAAAGCTGACAATATTTTGAAATACATATATATTTGACTGGAATTCTATGATCTCTCTCATACAATTTTTTCTTCTTAAATATTGCATTTTACTTTTATGTCTTATTTTTTTATGCATGAGGACATGAGGTAAATGAAGATTCCTCTGTGTTAAAGTAGTTGATGTACTTTCAATTTGTGCTTCATGAAAAATATGATAAAACATTTACCTTACAAATTTTTCCTAATGTTTAGTAGAAAAAAATTCTTACAGAATGTTTGCTGATACTATAAAAATATATTTTTTGTTTGTTTGTTTTGTTTTGCTTTTTTGAGACAGTGTTTCTCTGTAGCTTTGGCACCTATCCTGAAACTAACTCTTATAAACCAGGCTGGCCTCGAACTCACAGAGATCCTTCTGTCTCTACCTACTGAGTGCTGGGACTAAATTTATGTGCCACTACTGCCTGGCAGAAATATCTTAGAATAAGACTGAATTATATGTTGTTGGCACCCACAAACACCCCCTTTTTTTCTAATAAAATAATTAAAATATTAATTCCAAAGGTATTTTTAAATTTTTCCAAAAGGCTGTTTTATTCAATCATATCTCAAACCATAGAATCAAAATAAAAGATAAAATTAATTTTATTGTTCAGGGAGTTTAGGCAAACCATAAGTATAGACCTTGTTTTATCAGTGGATTATTTAAATGACACAGTATATTAGTCAATGGCATTTTGATCTGTGTTTCAATTGAACTCCATCTGTATTGAATATATTAAAGAAAATTTCTTAGTTTGGCATAACTGTGCTTATACAAATTTTATACACTTATTGCTATTTTTTAAACTCAAAGATATGGTAAGACACACAAAATACATTTTTTGATTTATTATTCTACTTTTTTTTGGAAATGACCAGAAATTGAATGATGAATATGGCCAATACCATTCAATCAAACCCTTAGTCTTGAACTTTTAATGAAAAGTCAATTCTTTTCTTTATTTTTATCCCCACTGATTGAGTATATTTGATTTTTCTTTCATGAAAGGATATTAGTCATATATCATGCTTCTCGTATGTTCACTGGCAGCTTTGAGCTCATCAATAAAGTTGTCATGACTTCTCTTTATGATTGCGAAGGTCTCCCTATTGGTGCTACCTCTTACAAAAAAAGGACAGGATTGTAGAAAAACTTTGCAAGAAACAATTGCAGAGAATAAAATAAACAATATTTGGGACTGATGAGATACCAAAAATACATTTTTATTGGAGAAGGCCTTTTGTTTCGTTCCTGGCTGATCCGCTAGCTTAAACCTCAAATAATCACACAGAAACTCTATTATTTAAAAATCCTGCTTGGCCTATTAGCTCTGACTTCTTCTTCTTCTTCTTCTTCTTCTTCTTCTTCTTCTTCTTCTTCTTCTTCTTCTTCTTCTTCTTCTTCTTCTTCTTCTTCT
>NW_026071064.1:0-3005 GCF_014885135.2 Alexandromys fortis
CCAGAATTCTGTTCTGTTTACTCCACCCACCTAAGGGTTGGCCTATCAAGGGGCTTAGGCAGTTTCTTTATTAGTAAGAAATCACTCCCACATCAGGTCTACTCAGATGTTACCTTGCTTTCCTAGGTTTTGGGTTGATGAAAGATAAAAAGGAATCTGCTGAGTTAATAGATTCTAAAAGTTTATTTGTTCTTATTATTTTATAATCTATTTACAAGATATCAGTTCCCATACAAAGGTGGGTAGGGCGGTGAAAACTACCTCAAGATAAAGCTCTTAACTTCTGGACCGACAACATTTAGCCTCTCCACATCTCTGCAGTTCTGATTAGTCATTCTCAGTTGACACAACTTCTATCCAAGAATTCTCATTGACAGTTGCAAATTTTTATAGGCGTGGGGAATAGTCTGTGCTCAGTTGGTGGCCTAGGGAGAATTTTAGTTGGCTGGTTGTTTTGTGGTGTGAGAATGCCCTCACAATGAAAGCCAGCTTTTGGTATGTGTCATTTTGTGATTTAGTTTGTGTCCATAATAGTTGCTGGATGGAGGCAGCAAATTAGAGATTTATCAACATAAGATATTTCACTTGACTCCGAGCAAAGGAGGTGCATGTTCTCTACTCTGTGCGCCTGCAGATGATTCGGGTATTAAAGGTTAGTACTGGGGCTTTTCACGCAGGAGATGTCTACAGAGGCCTCATAATCATATCAGAAGAACATTTTCCATTCCTGAGTTTGAAGGAGGACATGTGAGAGGTGCTCGTAAGTACTGATGCCCCTCCACCAATTTTAACTTTTTACCATTTTGGCGGTAAGCTAAGACACATTAAAAAAGCTCTCTGATCCGGATCAGCAAGTCATTCATAAGTGACAGGGTCCTAAGTGGGAGATGTCCAGGAAATGAGAAGATAAAGAAGATAGAAGTTAAAAAAGATAACAAGGTTTGGGATCAGGAGGTCTTGTACAAGCTGGTGAGTCACACATCCACATTTTTTTTCTTTTTAAAAAGAAATACACTTTCTATGCCATTTTCTTGAAATGAAAAATGGGGCAATGTCAGCCAAAGACTATCAGACAATGGGATGAAGTCAGCAAGAAGCCAGTCAACAATGTGGCACAAAGGAAACACAGGGTATCTCAAAAGCATCACTGAAGAGCACACAGTGGCCTTGGAATTGATGGCTTGGAACAGCACCTTAGGGTTGGGTCTTAGGGTCTGAAGCCATAGCTCCCCCGAGGCCCTGGCTTCAGGCAGGCCATTACTGGTTCTGCTGAGCATGTTTTTGGTTTTAAGAAGGAACCATCTTCCTTCTTACATCAGGGCCTCCTGGAAAGCCTTCTTTAATCTGGTCACCAGCCCACGGATGATGATGGGAAGGCATATTTGTCAAGAAGAAGTGAGGTGAAACAATTCCTCATCATGAACTCATGCTTTGTTTATTAGGATGTGCCTCTAACCCAATGCATCATGAGACACAATGGGGCAAAACTTCATATACCTCTAGAATTGTTGAAAAGAACTAACTTTATTTTGCTTTCTAAAATAGATATTTATCAGATGTTAGGGTTATTTTTCTTAGCATACTCAATGTAAAATTTAACACTTTTGACTTGGGGTTTACCAACAACTGTCTAATTGGACTTGAAGCCCACCCAGTGGAATGGGGATTCACAGTTTCTATTGTAAACTTAACCAACTACCCATGTCTAGAGGAGTCATAGAACTCCAAGGACGACCTGTTACTTCCACATTCCTAACCTTTATAGTTTCTAGTCTTGATACCCACAGGTAAGTGTAGCTCTCACCCCTCATCAAAGATGCCTCTTTTTGTAGACAAGGAAGGTTATTATAGAGTGGGGATAGTGGCCAAAATGGAGAAACCAACTGACTACCGGGTGGCCAACCCCAGTTGATAAAGTTTACAGTTCCATGGTGCAAACCCCTGTACCTAATGCCCAGGGAGCATCACACCAGTATGATGGGGAAGAGACTTTAGGTGACAGAGGAATGGTAAGTCTGCTATGAGACAGCATCGTGTAGACGCAACAGTAAAGCTATCCCCACCAAATATGAACAATATGATTGACTAAACGAGACTGAACCATGGCAACATCAGTTGACAAGCCAGCATGAACAGGGAAAGTTCACAGGGCCCTACCCTGTGTGGATGAAGAGCTGTAGGCACCTATGCTGCTGAAAGAAAGAAAAACAAACTAGGTTTTTTCCAGGGACAGGCCCTTATAGTCGATCCATTCCCAAGTGCTCACCCCTAAACACATATACCAGACAGCAATTATCAAAAAAAAAAAAAAAAAATTAATGTGTATGCACAAGAGTGAGCTTTCTTTTATTGGGAGCATTTTTTTAAGGACAATTTTTGAACTTTCAGAAATTACTGTTTCCTTTTTTTTTTTTCTTTTGTTGGAACAAAAACTGGCTGGAAACTGACTTTCCAAAAACAAACAAGACTTTGCTGTTTTCTTTGATCAGTGCGTTTATTTTCTCTATGGTGTCTTCAGAATCTGAGATTCTTTCTTCTATTTCTTGTATTCTATTGATTATGCTTGTTTCTGTAGGCTCTGCTCATTGACCTAGATTTCCCGTATCCAGCTGGTCCCCAGTTTGTGTTTTCTTCCTTGCTTCCATTTCAGTTTTCAATTCTTGAACTGTCTCCATTACTGTTTGTTTGTTTTTTCTTGGTTTCCCAGGGTCTCATGTACATATTTACTCAATTCTTCCAACTTTTTGTTATACTTCTCATCCATTTCTATAAAGGTTTTTTTTTTAACATATTGTTTAAGGGACTCTATTGCTTTCATAAAGTCAGGCGATGAAAGGAGACAGACAGAGACCCACAATGGAGCACTGGACTGAAATCTCAAGGTCCAAATCAGGAGCAGAAGGAGAGAGAGCACAAGCAAGGAACTCAGGACCGCGAGGGGTGCACCCACACACTGAGAGAATGGGGATGTTCTATCGGGAACTCACCAAGGCCAGCTGGCCTGG
>NW_026071065.1:0-3002 GCF_014885135.2 Alexandromys fortis
TAACCCAGGCTTTTTCAGACCCAGGCCAGCTGGCCTTGGTGAGTTCCCGATAGAACATCCCCATTGTCTCAGTGTGTGGGTGCACCCCTCGCGGTCCTGAGTTCCTTGCTCGTGCTCTCTCTCCTTCTGCTCCTGATTTGGATACTCTCTTTTAGGCGTGCTTGACTACCTACAGCTCTTTATCTAGGAGTGAATCTTGTGGTATTTACCCTCACCCTGCACTGAAGGCACAGACATCTAGCCTAGACTCTGAAACCAGACCAGCTGCCTGGACGAAGCAGAAACTAGCTGAACTGCTTGGAAGAGGTTTAGACTGACTGAATCACTTCAGAAGGAGACTCTTCAAACTATTGAGCAGGATGCAGGCTGTGTAATGTGTCGCAGGTTCCCAGGTTTTGTGAGCTGTCACTCATGTGTGGGTGGATTTTTTGATGAAGATATTGAGTCATTTGTGGTCCTACATTATTACCATATATCTACCCCCACCTATAATCCTCTAAATAACCCCCCCAAATTAATTGATTCACCAATTTGTCCCTTTCTGTTATCCATTTTTGTTCTGTCCTGGGCTCCCTAACTGGGATGAGTACACATGTGAGCTGCATCTCCCCAGGAAAAAGTTTTGCAAGACTTTTTTTTTTCATTTTAAACACTATGCAAATGAGTCCAAAGCTCTTTAAGGAATTACATGTGCACTATCATTTCCAGTGAGATTAGATGAAGTTATGCTGAACTTTAGCAGCTGAAGCAGTCTGTAACTCAGTATCTACAGGCAACGCTAGGTGTTCAATCATTGGAAACACACACACACACACACACATACCTTAGATAATCCATTAGTTATCTTTTCTAATTTTACAGAGCCTGAAAATGCCTTCACTCCCATAGGACCTCATTAGAAAATACTGTTGAAATACTTATTCTTATAATTTGCTTAAAGACACAAGGAATTTCAGCCTAGAACAAAGAAATAATTGTAACTATTTCACATGTATGTAAGTTGTGACAGCCATTATGGGCAGGTAACATATATTTGTCCAAGTTTTAGAGAGTTGGTAGAAAAACATGCTTTAGTTAATAGGCCTTTGATAATGTTATAGCTCAGGTCATGTTACATTGTAAATTATGGTTAGTCATGAGCAGAAGATTCTGGGATTTGTGTGTATACATGTCTATCTGTGTGTTGTACTCTCATATTTTTGTAAGGTGTCATCACCTGCCTGGTTTGTTGTTCTTTACTTGCAGTATATTCCTTTGTACTGTTTTTTATTTTCAATTTTACTTTTGAGAATACAGCAGAATTAAAAGTGTTTCCCTTTCCCTTCTTTCCTCCAATTCCTCCCCTATAATTCACCGCTTTTCTTTAAAAATATGATCCCTTTTTATTAATTTCATTTCATGCACATATCTTATGAATATAAATACATGTTCCTAAATACAACCTCCTCATTAAACACAATGCTAGTTGTATGAATGTTTTCATGGATGACAGTTAGGCAATGGACAACCAAATGATGTGTTCTTACTTGGCGAAGACCACCTCACACACTGACACCTTTCCTTGATCTTTGAGACAGAATGTCTCCCTACTAGTTCTCCGTGTGGTCCTGGCTGGCTGCCCAGTGAGTCTCAAAGATCAATCATTTTGCTTTCCATGGTGATGAGGTTACAAGAGTGTGTCAGCATTCACAGCATTTCCTTTGTTTTATTTAGTTTTGTTTTATTTGAACATGTATTCCAAGAATCAAACTCTGTTCTTTCTAGTTCTTGCAAAATTGGAGTTTTGTGACAGAACTATCCCTCTGTCTTATCCCAGAGTTCCTCATAATGAGGTTTGAATAATATATAATATATATTCTACTCTTATATGACAGCATAGTTTCTTTTCTTCATGCCAAGAGTAGAATCCTTAAAAAAAAGCAGATATGCATATTTATATCATTACATTACAATTATTATTACATTACAAAAATTTCATTCCATTCCCACTTTTAAAATTCTTCAAACTCAATTAAAAGCAAAGGTATTTTCTATAAGTGATTTAATCTCAGGAGAGAAGCATCTTAGGCATTCATATCTTAAGGACTCAAAGAAAGTTATTAATAATAGGATAACTCAATCACTGTAACAGTTACAAAAAGGAACATTTTCTTTTTCATGGGCACCTAATAAAATTTCTCCATTTCTTTTCTTTTTTGACTGTTTATCATTTTGGAACTTGAGGTAATATTCAATTTGCAATTCTGGCATAGCATCCTTAGTGTTGGTTTTACAGGTACACACTACTAAAAACAGATTATGTCATGGAAATGAGTGATCTAGTCCCAACATTCAAAGCTTGTTCTGTAGCTGATCTAGCAATTTAGGGCATTGATGACAAATTTGCAAATTTATCTATAGGAAATTCTTTCTTTAAATTTCTCTTTCTCTCTCTGTCTCTTTTCTATCCTCACAGATGTTAGTATTTTGCTCTCACTCTCTACTCCTCTCCATGACAGACAGAAATCCCTGAAGCCATTCCTTTCATTTTCTCTCTCAGATGTCTGTCCTGTATCCTAATGTATAATAAATTTGTTCGTTTTCTTGTTTTTAGCAAGTGACTCTTTCTTCCTATTTTTACCATCTCTTATGGTAACATTAAGCATATTGATTATATACATTGTTAAGAATTTATTTCACCATATTTTATTTACCTTACAAGCTATAAAGGAAAGTAAACATCATTTGAAGAATGCTTCTTTTTCTAGTTTAGTATATATTTGTGTATTAGAAAAAATTATCATGAAAAATAAAATGGTAATATTTATGAAATATTAATTTCATTGATTAATATAGTAATCATATTAAATTAATATAATAAATTAATTGTATAGGGAGTTTTACAAACATTTCATGTTGCCAAAGGATAGAAACACAATAGAAATTCATCAATTTAATTTTTCTGAACCACGGAATGCCTGGCAATTTAGTCAAGAAGCATGCATTCTTTTTTTTTTTTTTTT
>NW_026071066.1:0-2956 GCF_014885135.2 Alexandromys fortis
ATTAGACAGAACGCCACTCACTGTTTTCTACATTAAAAAAAGAAAAAAATATTAAACAAGTCTTTGTAAACATTTGGAAAAGGACAGCCAAGTCTTCTCTGTAAGGGCAATTTAGTCTCTTTGAAAGTTGCTGTCCGTCAGTTCCACAACCCCAGGGTCATTTGCCATCATCATTCAGTGCAACTGAGTCAGGGTTTACTTCCCTTCCATTTCTTTTTGAGGACAGAGAAATGCACACTTTTCACAGAGTGGAAGAAGAAATGAAATTCCAGAGGAAATGTCAAGGTCAGTAGCTCTTACTGATTGTCAAAAATGGGTTTATCCTGCTGGCTATGACCCCTGGTGCTTCCCCCCCCTTCTAACTTTAATGGCCTTGCCAGAAGACGAGAAGTCTGTACACTTCCCTGATATTTTGTAACTACATGTAAGGAGACCATACCTATGTCATCAATATTTATTTGCAATGGTAAAAAAAACCCAACAAATTAATTCAGTTTGTTCTTCAATAATTGTCACTGAATGTCTATGGATGTACCTTATATTATCTCTGTTTACCCAGCTATTACCACAGGGTTTGACACTGAAATTCTAAAAAGAAAAAACAACAACAAAAGGACTGTATGAATAAATGACTAAGTAAATAGAGACTTCCCCAGGGAACAGCAAGGGCTGAATCAACAGCAATCATTTCTGAATCAGAAGCTCCTAAAATGTATTCAACCATAACTCACTTTCCTTCACCTTTTGTGGTGAGGGCATGCTTGATCTAACAATATTTCAAGGAGTGTAGTAAATAACCAATGTGCCCTCCAGCTCTTTCAAGTTGAAAACTTAAAGGTATTTGCTATCTCCTCACAACAAAAGATTCTCCAGAACCTTATAACCTTTTATCACTCTCTAGGTCTATGTCTGTTTGCCTCTCTCTGTTTCTTTCTCTCTCACACACAAACATTCTCTCTCTTTCTCTCTCTCTCTCTTTCTCTTTCTCTTTCTCCACACAGAAGAGATAGGGGACAGGGAACATGACAAAGATGGCTACTCTCTTCATCTTGTGTCTAAGAACATGGGATGCCATTTTGGTCAGACAAGACATGCCTGTTACCTATCCCACATGACACAAACTTTTCCAAGCTTCCCAGCTCTCCTGTACTGTCAGCAACAGTGTCTGTTCAGAGGCCCTCATCCCTCTCTGAAAGATTAAGAACAAGAACGGAAGTTGGCAAATTTCAGGATTCACTGGGACAAGGAAGGAAAGGAGCTGCTGGACTCCTTTAACATCCAGCACATCACATGAGCAGCTGGGTGTGCATGTGTGTGTTGTGAGGCCAAGGCAACATTGAAGATTACTTCCAGGATTATACTGCAGTTTTAATAGGCGTGTTTTTATTCTATACTGTACATATCTACCTATTTATCCATCTACCTATCATCTCTCTCTCTCTCTCTCTCTCTCTCTCTCTCTCTCTCTCTCTCTCTCTCTCACACACACACACACACATTGCTTCTATATCTACATCAATTTTAATAATGCTAGCCATCATTTATAGAACCAATTTGTGTTAGACTGTGTGTTAAGTGCTTTGAATGGATATCTAATTTAATCTTTACAGCCACCTTCCCTATCAGATTTTAACATTATCCTATTTGAGAGAGAGAGAGAGAGAGAGAGAGAGAGAGAGAGAGGAAGGAGGAGGAGGAGGAAGAGGAGGAGGAGGAAGAGGAGGAATTTCAGCTTCAGGGAAGCAGGAATTGGAATTGAGCCCTCACAGCAAATTAGTGTTTGGCTTTCAGGTCCACATATCAATTGTCAGGCCCTGCAGAAGTCTCACCCTAGGTTGTCTCTCCTTTGAGTTGATGCGCTCTCACCGACTTTCCATTAATAAGCACAGAGAATTAGGGGTGCAGCTATAAACCTCTGAGAAAACCGAGATGGGACAGGCTCTGAGCGCAACCTCATTTCTTGGGGGTTGTAGCTGAACTTTATTAATTCTTGTCTGTCCTAAGGGCATTGAAGCATGAGAAACATTGTGATAAACTACAGAGTAAAAATACTGACAGAAAAATTGGATAATTCGTCCAAAGGAATCCAAACCAACTGCAACTTGATTTGAGTATGAAGGGAATTAAAAATTGTCTCCCCTGCTCACATTAAAATTCTTATGACAAAAATACTCAGACCTCAGCTGGACTGTGATTGGACTCTGGAAACTTGAATGTGTCACATATAAAAATGATACTCATCCATAACTAGCCATAGAATACACATTAACAATTATTAAGTTACTGTAGCTGATGTCAACTGGCTGCTAACTCTAGGGTGTACAGCTCCATCTTCCGTGTGTAGCATCCCTGAGATGTATTGTATCTGATTGTATATATTCATGGCAGTCATTTTCAAGAAGGGGGTGGGTTCTGAAGGAGATGACTAACAAGAGAGATTAAGTCATTAGATGGCATGAAGTATCCTTATTTTGTAAACTAGAGGTCTACCCCTAAGAGGGCTTCTGAATTGATCTATCTATCTATCTATCTATCTATCTATCTATCTATCTATCTATCTATCTATCTATCTGCTTATCATCTATCTATCTGCTTATCATCTATCTTTCTGTCTATCATCTATCTATCTACCTATCTATCTATACTTGCCTCTATCTATCTATCTATCTATCTATCTATCTATCTATCTATTTATCTATCTGCTTATCATCTATCTGTCTATCTATCTATCTGCTTATCATCTGTCTATCTATTTATCTGCTTATCATCTATCTGTCTGTCTATTATCTATCTATCTATCTATCTATCTATCTATCTATCTATCTATATCATTTCCATCCATCCATCCATCCATCCATCCATCCATCCATCCATCCATCTACTCATCATTCCAAGCATCATGTTATACATAATAGTTACAATGTTCTGCCAACCTACAATAAACTGTAGGAAAAAA
>NW_026071067.1:0-2966 GCF_014885135.2 Alexandromys fortis
ATGTATACAATATTCTGTCTGCATGTATGCCTGCTGGCCAGAAGAGGGCACCAGACCCCATTACAGATGGTTGTGAGCCACTATGTGGTTGCTGGGAATTGAACTCAGGACCTTTGGAAGAGCAGGCAGTGCTCTTAACCACTGAGCCATTTCTCCAGCCCCTCTGCCCATGATTCTTATTAAATCTGATCTTTTCAAGGTATCACATACATCTTCAAAGTACTACATTTATTTTCTTACTAATTTAATCTTTGTCAATGTTCGGTGTCCTAATTTCTCCATCTTGTTTTCAAACTCTGATGTTCTCTTTGAATACTTCTGTTCATAATGCTTGTGTGAGTCTTAAGCTTAACCCAGTATTGGGGGCAAAGGGGGGGAGTAATAATTTTAACTTTGGAATGAACCAAACTAAAATCCTATTTATTCCTGAATTTATATTCAGGAATGACTTTGGTCAGATTTACACTTCATCTTTTTTATTATTTGTTTGAAATCAATCAGCCTGATCATGTGTTTCTGTTACCACTTAAGTCATTTTTTCAATAAAGATAAGGGGTAAACACAGATAAAGAAATAAAATCAGATGATAAGTATAAAAGCAAAAGATTTTCGTATGCAGTAGCAGTTGTGTGTCATACTCAACTGATTTAGTTATAAACAGTAGCCCCCACCCCACCTTTATCCATGGGGATACATTCAAAGACTCTCCATGGGTTCTTGAAACCAGTAACTACCCAATCCTATCCATATTCTTTTCTAGTGTACAACTACACACACACACACACACACACACACACACACACACAGAGAGAGAGAGAGAGAGAGAGAGAGAGAGAGAGAGAGGAGAGAGAGAGGAGAAACACCCTTGAAGTAAATGTAACAACAGCAATAAAACAGAAGAAATAAAGTGTATTTCAATAAAAGCCTATGTGAATTTGGTCTCTTTCCTTCATGAAAGCTTATCATGCTATAAGCATTCCTCTTCCTGCAATAATACAAGGTGATGCAATGCCCACATGAGCCACAGTAAAACACTGTGACAAAATGCTAGGCATTGTTAACTTTACATAAGCATTGCAGTATAACATTCCATGACACCAAACCAAAACTAAAGTGACAGATGAGGGCAGAAGTGGGGAAGTATACAGATACTGAACAAAGGATGATTAGCATCCTAGGTTGGAAGAAACAGGATTTTGTAAGATTTCACCAAGTTATTCGGAATACTACATTATTTTAATCTTACAAATTGCTTATTTCTGCAATTTTCCTTTAAATATTTTTAGACTATAGTTGAGCATGGGTCATAAAATGGCTGAAAGCAAAGCAATAGACAAAGGAGAACTGCAGTCCTTAGTGTCTGCAAATGCTACGGCTTTGCAGACAGTTCTTAGCTGGATTGTGTGAGGACAAAAGCTACACACAGCTCCTGCTGTCATGCTTAGTGGATACCGAAAACCTCAGCTTAAACAGGAGTGAGCGAGAGACTGACCATTGAAGCAGAATGTCAAAAACAAGAAAAATGCTGTCTTAGGGACAACCATTTATTATAAATTAGAAAAATGAAAAATTCAAGAATTCATTTTAAAACACTTCAGTTAATGAATCAGTAGTCTTGCTATACCTCCTACATTACAAAAAATGAGAAATTTTCAGACTTGGTTCTATAATTACTGCCACTTCACCACAAAATTTTGGGTGAATCAATAAAACAACTTACCCTCTGTGAGGAATTAAGATTGTCTGTGTGATTGGGGACCAGTTCAAGTGTCAGGGGTGGCTGCTTCAGAATTCCAGGCATAAGATCCATATTTGAGTCACTATCTTGGTCTGAGATATTACTTTCCAAAGAATCGGCTGCAAGGCAAGAAAAAAATTATATTTGCTACTTCTCTGGAGCAGAAGTTTAATTATGTTAAGTAGTCTAACTACCCTGAGTAACTGAAGACCAAGCACTGCTTCCACAGCAAGTCTTGGCAGACATTCTATGAAGGAGCAGGTGACCTCAGGGTAGGGTTTGCTAGTCATAGAAGTCTTTGCAGCACACTCTTCTTTGCACTTTACTTACAATACTTGAAAAAAGGTAAAACTTGGGACTGAAGAGACAGCTCAGCAGTTAAAAGCAATGGCTACCCTTGTAAAAGAATGGGGTTTGGTTCCCAGCACCTACAAGGTACTGACAACCATCTGTAACTCCAGTTCCAAGGGATCCCTGGTCTCTTCTAGCTGTCATGAGCACAAAAGACAAGCATGTAGAGCGCATAATACACGCAACTAAAACATTCATACACATAAAAGAAACATTTTAATCTTTAATAACCACATAAAGCCCATTCTTGGCTGAATCTGGTTTGTGCACTATAGTTTGTCATCTCCTGCTGTCTACAGGATAACTAAGATGAGAAAATTATGAAATCAAAGCTGTTATTCTCTTAATTATTTATATATCAATCAAAAGTACCATCATAAGTAGACACTGAGACACCTGAAAGCTACTAAGAACCTAGACTGAATTTAAAGTACAATATGGTGGGAGATTAAAAACAAAACAAATCTGGTAGTAGTAAAAAAAAAAAAGAAATGACCAAAACCCCCAGGAAAATAGAGATATTCTATTTTATGCAAACAGATGTTTTGCCTGCATATATGTATATGTACTACATGTATGCTTGGTGTCCAAGGAAGTCAGAAGAGGGCACTGGATTCCCTGGAACTGGAGTTACAGATGGTTGTAGGCTACCACACAGGTACAGGAAATCAAACCCAGATCATCTGAAAGGGCAACAAACACTCCAAATCAGAGCCTTCTTTCTTGTCCCGGAATATGAATATCACCAGAAGCTGAGTAACACACAGAAATGGCAAGTGGCATTGATGTGGGAGTGTCATATATCAATCTGTTGATTTCATTGGTTAAGCAATAAAGAAACTCCTTGGCCCTGATAGGTTAAAACATAGGTGGGAGG
>NW_026071068.1:0-2938 GCF_014885135.2 Alexandromys fortis
CATGTGGAGCTTGGGAGTTGTCCTATATGCAATGGTCACAGGACAATTTCCATATGAAGAAGTCACATTAGATGGTATGCACAGGCTCATCACCAATACAAAGTATCCCATCTTCGCCTACTTATCAAAACCCTGTCACATCATCATTGCACAATTACTCATGGTTCTCACCAACAGGAGAATAACAATATGTCATCTTGTGAAAAGACCATGGCTCGGCCCCATAAAAAAACATACAACACCTACAACTAAAGAAATCCTTCCAAGGCTTGTAGAGACTATGTGCACCATGGGTTATAACTTGGCAGATATTTTATTATCACTATTATACAGGCAAGCAAATGAAGTAACAGCAACTCTTAATATTCTAAAACACAAATTGAGGTGTGAGAACAGTTTCAAGCAAACTGAGCATCCCTGTTTAACGAACAGCCACATAGATGCTCATCACCCCTTTCCTATTGAAGAGGAGAGCAAAGGAACCAGCCCTTCCAACAATTAGAGAAGCTGGGAAGAGACAATCTAAAGAAGAGTGTGTAGAAGGAAGATACAAGAGTTGCCAAAGTCTTATCGAGCTCAACATATACTCCTGCCTCGAGCTGAAACCTTGTTCAGACATCACAGTCCCAAAAAGTGGTGTCCTGATGGCAAATGTTATCAAGTGTGCTACTGGGGCCATAGGAGACAACATGAATTCATTGGACAGATCGCCTGGTGACCTCTCCTTATCTGAATCAACCTTGGGTGGAAGACCCTCATTGTTTCTGAACATGGACTTCTCGACAGAGCAACCATCCCTGGAACCCAATGTTCTCAATGATCTACCTCAGATTAGATACACAACCTCTGCATCCAGGCCATTCAAGTGCTGGAAACAGATGAGGAAGTGAATTTCCCGTGTAATCGGTGAACTGTTGATCTGAGGCATGCCCATTCCAGAGTGAACTCTGAATCCTTGTGTCAGCTTCAAAGAAAGAGATGATGTGATAGTGTAATCAGTAAGGGGCCCAATTGCTTTGGCCACCAATATGTTCCCTTCCACTGTATTTTAACTCTGTTAAAATACATATAAAATAAATATATTTTTCTAAATGACAAAAGTACAGTCTCATATGGCACCTGTTATGCATCTACCCCCTGAAGTAAAACAACACACAAAGACACAAAGAAATGCATGGACACATTCAACTGTGTGTCAGGGCCTGCAAGATATACACACATAAACTTCAAGCCCTCCACAGAGTGTTGGTTCATGACTTATTTAGTATCATATTGTGTATAAACATTGTCTCACATAAACATTTTTGTGTATGTTTCAGGTCTTCCTAGTCATTCCCTGCCATCCAGACCAAGCAACAGCCCCTTTCTCATATCTACACATCAGGGTCTATTATATAAATCATCTCTTTCAAATTAAGGCCCACTTATATGAACCTCATTTGTTATTAAGCTTTACTGTATAACCCCTGCCTGATTATCATGGTCACAATATTCACAAAAGACAAGTGTCTCTTTCTTTTATATTTCTCTACTTTTCATGTCATTCATACACAGGGATGGATAAGTATTATGTACTACACAGGAGTCCCTACACTACATTCAAATAACTACAAGCAGATAACAGGGTAGGTGGCAATTCCTCCTGTGCATTCCCTCCAAAACAGCCATGGCCCTCTCATACAGAATGGGCTTAGCCTCTGTAAGGTACAAACTTTCCTATAACAAAACCACACTTAAGCTGGTGTTCATTAGCACACAGCATGGTGTTAGAGTTTCTGTTTCTGTGGAGTACACATTGACCACTTACAAAGGATAATATTTAGCAAGATCGCTAATTAAAACTTCAGAGGTTTAGTCTATGATCATCCTGCCTAACCATGGTGGCATGCAAGAAGACATGGTGCTGATGAGGAGCTGAGAGTGGATGAGGCCATAAATTTTCATCCTACAGATAATGGGAAGTGGTGTAGTGCACTGCACATGGCTTCAGTCCGTATTTCACCTCGAAGCTCACCTCCACAGTGATACACATCAAAAACAAGGGCATAATTCTCCAACAAAGCCACACTTCCTAGTAACGCCACACCCTGGGATTTTTTCAAGGCTGGTTACATTCAATCTACCACCTTTCATCCCTGTGCCTTATAAACTGTAACAATATTATAATGCAATTTTTTTCAATGCAGCTTCAAATTCCCCCATTGTATACCCCAGTCTTAACAATGTTTGAACTCAACGTTGAATGTCTACTCTGAGGAGGTTCATATAACCTCTTAAGTATTATCTGCAGGAAAATTAAAAAACAAAAGCCATTTTAAACACTTTCAACCTAAAATGTTCAAAGATATGCACCTCTCGTCAAAAAGTAGGGAAGAGAACATAGTGAGGAGATACTAGAGCAAAGCAAAGCTAGACCAAAAACATGAGTGCTTTCTCCAAACTCTGCATCTTTAAGTCTGATGCCAAAACGCTTTTCAGATATACAACTTTTTTAAGCTCATTGCTGGCAACATACTTTCTTTTTTTCATTTTAAATAATTTTTATAATACAATCTTTTTCATTTTACATAGCTATCCCAGTTCAAACTCCCTTTTCATTTCCTGCCTCACCCATTCTTCACCCTCTTCCCATTAAATAATAATCTGAAACCAAAGGAAAACATAGAGATTTTCCTGGACATTGGAAGCAGACAAGATTGCCAGGCAAAAGTTGGGAGCATGGGCATGGGGATGTTGTAGGGGGAGAAAAGAGGGAAAGAAAGTAGCGTAAACAGTAAGGTTAAGGAGAGCTTGGGGGAGTGGGATGGTTGAGATGGAGGAAGGACGGATATGGGAGCAGGGAAGAAGATATCTTAACTAAGGGATATTTGGGGTTGGCAAGAGGCTTGGCTTTAGAGGGGTTCCCAGGTTTCCATGAGGATGTCTGCAGCTAAAACCC
>NW_026071069.1:0-3002 GCF_014885135.2 Alexandromys fortis
GACATCTGAGGAGGCTTCAGTGAAGACTCCGGCCAATCGTACACGTCCGGGAGCAGGGAAACATAATCACTCCGCCATATTCTTTCTTTAACGTAATTGGCCTTGTCCTCAGGCTCTGGGTATCGGAAAGCCATTTTGTTAGCATACAGGTATTCTGCAACCTGGAAAATAAACAGCATTACCGCTTAGGCTCTGAATGTTAACCTATCAGAGAAGTAAATAGCATTAGAACACACAGACACAAATACAGAAAAATGGCACTTTTCTTTTTCCAAAATATAAAATATTACTTTGATTTGTTTCAAATTATTTTAAAACTATGTAAAGTTTGAAAAGATATAATAAAAATTATCTGTCATTGGGCTGGAGAGATGGCTCAGAGGTTAAGAGCATTGCCTGCTCTTCCAAAGGTCCTGAGTTCAATTTCCAGCAACCACATGGGTGGCTCACAACCATCTGTAATGGGGTCTGGTGCCCTCTTCTGGCCTTCAGGCATACACACAGACTGAATATTGTATACATAATAAATAAATAAATATTAAAAAAATTATCTGTCATCTCAAGATAACTCAGATGTTCTGATTACTTTTTCTTTTCTTTTTTTTTTTCTTTTCTTTTTTTGGTTTTTCGAGACAGGGTTTTCTCTGCAGCTTTGGAACCTGTCCTGGAACTAGTTCTGTAGACCAGGCAGGTCTCGAACTCACAGAGATTCGCCTGCCTCTGCCTCCCGAGTGCTGGGATTAAAGGCGTGCGCCACCAACGCCGCCCGGCCACTTTTTTTTTTTTTAAAAGATTTATTTATTTATTATGTATACAACATTCTGCCTCCATGTATGCCCGCAGGCCAAAGAGGGTGACAGATCTCATTACAGATGGTTGTGAGCCACCATGTGGTTGCTGGGAATTGAACTCAGGACCTCTGGAAGAGTAGCCAGCGCTCTTAACCACTGAGCCATCATCTCTCCAGCCCTCTGGTCACCTTTCTTGATGTAGAAAAGAATTATGAGTATTTCTTTAAATGCAACAAGCGAATAGAAGTCTAGGTGGCTAATCTCCAGGCAGGTGATGTTCCAGTCACCATTCCCATAGCCCTGCTGAAAGGCTGTGTTGTTTAGGTGACTTTACCTCCTAAACAGAATGGCCTCAAAGAGCAATCACAACCTTAAATACATTAAGTGCCAAACAAGAATTGAACTGACAAAGAAGCAGACACACCCAGAAGCACAGCTTCATCAGACACTGTCCTCAAGTATGTGAGGCTGACTCCACCTTCAGTAGCTGTCTGCTGCCTTCAGAGAGAATCCTGACCCCCACCATGGTTTTCTGCAAATCTTTGTGTATGCAGTCGCCCTGCTTTAGCTCCTTGTTCCTCCTTCCTACACCACATGGGATACTGATGGGATACACAGGGCCAATGCTAATCACAGTCTTCAGACCGGGAGCATCAGCATCGTAGGTTAACTTGGAAATGCAAATCCTGGGTTCCACCCCAAATCTATAAAGCCTCGTATGACCACAGCCTGGTCCTACGGCCTGGACTCTGTCAACAAGCATTTTCCCATTCGAGACATGCTGTCCAATCAAGGAACCAATAAGCCGGTTCCTTGTAAACTCTAAACTTCTATTTTGTATTTTTAATGCCGTTCTCTTAAAGGGACAAAAATGCTCACTTTTGATTAAAATGTAAAACTGTGCCAAAAAAAATCCTAACAATAGTTGAATAAAGGCCCATCCACTGAGATAACAATATAAGACAACAAAAAACTTCTGGGGTTCAGTAGTTAGGAGCACTTGATACTCTTGCCAATTATGGGGGCTTCAGTTCCCAGCACCCATATAGTGACTCGTGACTGCCTGTAATTTCAGTTCTAGGAGATCTGATACCCTCTTCTGGCCTTCTTGGGCACCATGATCATGTGGTACATTTAATATACACGTAGACAATACACCCATACCCATAAAAGTTACTTAAAAAAAGGAAGAAAGAAAGGAAAAAGAAAAACTCCCATCAACAGGGGACAAAACTCTATATTTTAAAAAATATTTATTTATTTATTTATTTATTTATTATGTGTACAGCATTCCTTCCATGTGTGCCCGCAAGCCAGAAGGGGGCGCCAGGTCTCATTATAGATGGCTGTGAGCCACCATGTGGTTGCTGGGAATTGAACTCAGGACCTCTGGAAGAGCAGTCAGTGCTCTTAACCACTGAGCCATCTCTCCAGCCCGGAACAAAACTCTTGAAGGGAAGGTGGGACGCTGTCTTAGAGTACAGGTAACAAACGGGCAGCTAAAACCCTAAGGGAAAGTGGGACGGTTTCTAGAGTGCAGGGAACAGCGTGCGGGGTGCTGCCAAAGGGAATGTAAGCTTATGCTTTACCCTGAGCTACAAGGCCCGGGCAGAGGAGTTCACACTGGCACCCACACATCCTGCTGACAAAGTGACTAAAAGTCAGCCTTTAGCTAAGAGCCCCAGCTGGTCGTGCACGGATGCAGGCAAACTGGCGGCAAACTGGGGAACACGCAATAGCCCAGACCCGATACAGAACTCTCTGGCCACTGGGCTATGAGGAGATGGTCAGGGGTTGCAGGCTCCTGTGGCTACAAAGCCATGCATATTTTCCTGATTTTTTTTCTCTTAAAAAGGAAAGTCAATCTCGGAAGTGGCAGCAGATTCCCTTCCTTCCCAGGGGTGCAACCAGCCTGGGCTCAGTCTTACAGTAACTCATAGCGGTCTCCTTCACTGTCATACTGGACACAGCAGATGAGGCTACAGCACCTCTTCTTAAACAAAAACATCAGAACATGGATCACATAAAACCTCCTTCTAAATATTAGGAACTTATGCACTTGTATGACTTGGAAAGAAAATGTCATTAGAGTTTATGTAAGATGGACAGATGACTTACTTTAATAGCGATGTTAACAGAAACTTCCTGGATGTTAGCAAGTGATGGGTACAGCCTCCCTTGGGCTAACTCTGCATCGGTCAACTGACTTGT
>NW_026071070.1:0-2999 GCF_014885135.2 Alexandromys fortis
AAAGAAAAAGAAAAAAGGAATTCCTGCTTCATGGAGGAGGATTGGTAGGCATTTGATTAAGACAGCTGCTATTTTCTTATTTTCTTTGTATCTGCTGTCTTTAGGTTGCTGGCCTTCCAAACTTGTAATCACTGGTTATCTCGAGTCTTAAATTTTCTGGAAAAGGCTCAGAGGACAGCTCCGCTGCCCCCTGGGATGCCAGGCTGCAGCCAGCAAAGCTACCAGAATCTAGGCAGTAGCTGTACCCTACTCTAAATTCTGTTTCTCCGTGTTCTCTGTAACTGGGCCACTCTGTCAGACATCCTGAATTGTTAATGACCTTGAGAAGAAACCCCAGCTCTGAGTGTGGGATTCTGCTCTTTGAAGTCACCCACTTTCTTTGTGGGTCTGTTCTCCCCTCTCGGGCACGCCTCCTTCCAACTTTGATGGGGCCACTGTAACAACTGGGTTTGCAGTTATTAAATCCTGTGCACAGCAAGGTGCAGTTTTAATATACAGAAAATATAATTGCTATCTTGTGTAATCATTTTCTGAGGGCTGAAAATGTAACCTTTAATTAATATTTCATCTGCAGGCGGGGCGGGTTACTTGAATAGGGCCTAAAAATATTGCCGTCCCCGTGTGTAGAGAATGTGAGTCGTGAGACACACAGCCAGCGTCTGCTACGCCATTGTTTGAGGCTGCTTCTAAAATTAAAGCGGTTAACCCGTTAACCTGTCATCAGGCAGGCTGCGGCTGGAGGTGCGGGGCTGGTACAGTGGCAAAGGGGCAAGCGTTTAGGCCATAGTTCTCAGCTGCCACCTGCCTGCCCCGGCAGAGCCATTGCACCTGCCTGAGAAGCCACCGTGGGGAATGTGGGGTGTGGGGGCTGGAGACCCAGTCAGGTTCTGATCAAAGCCAGCTTCATGGAGTGTGTCCTGCAGACCCTGGACTTCCGCAGGTCACCAGGTTAAGGGAGCAGGACAAATGCCATCTTTGCTGTGTCAGGAACAGGGCGCCTGAAATTTCAAAGTACAGCCTCGGGGAGGCCGAGGGTGTTCCCAGATAGGGAAAGGAGGGCAGGTGGGGGCTGGCTCAGAGGGCTAGAGGGCAAGGTCAAGAGCGTGGGTTTAAAGGAGGCTTTGTGGCTTCAGTGGACCATTGGGTTCTGAAGGCTTGCTTTTCCAGTTTGGGGATTCAGGCTGGTCAGGGTCATAGGACTGGCTGGCTCCCAGGTGAGACACGGAGTCCCTAGAGAGACACGGGCTCTGTGCAGCCTTACAGAACATGTCTCGTGCAGGTTTACATAGCTGACGAGCCATTCCATACACAGGAGCTCATTCTGACCTTAGGACCATCCCCCTGAGACCTGAGGCGGTGGGTGAAGAGCGCCTGCCTCTCTCTCCAACCTTTCACAGCTGGGTCTCTGACTGCACTTGGCCCTCCCTGCTCCCTATCCCTACAGCCATGGGAAAGGAGCCACTTACTGTAACAGAGGACACTGTGTCAAATGTGGCTGATGTCACTGATCTGTTAACCTGTGGAAGTCAACTGTGGGGGGTCCCAGGGCTGTGGGCAGCGGTTAGTGCTTGGTCATCACTAAAGTCAGATATATGAGGCCCACTGCCCTGTACTTCTTTGGACCTTTTGGAGCCCCGCTTTGACCATCTGAGCTCTAACCCCTTAAGCAAAGAGGCCACAGGGGGTCATGGAAGATCGTCCCAAGGAAGCTATCTCCAAATTTTGGGTTTTTCGAGCTGTTCTTGTAATTATCAGTCATGTTCAGAGATCGCTGACCAATGCCATGGGGTCATCAGAAGCTTCTTCAGTGACAAAGGTGTGAGACCAGACAGCCCCTACCCCCTACTCTGGCTGCATGCCCTAAGGGACCAGCATGGGAAGGTGGGGAGGGGTAAGGACCCAATTCCATGTTACCTAACAGTGGGGGATACGGGTACAGTCATCTCTTCTCCTATGGGAGCTGGCCCTGGAGGGAAGGGCTCTTGACCTTGCTGCAGGTTGCAGCTACCTCCATCTCCAACCCCGCATTTCCTCAGCTCAGCTCTTTCTGGATGTCACCAGCTCTCAGAGTCACCCGCAGGAGGCCCTGAGGGGTCATCTTGTGTGTTCTCCCTCTTCTCTGTCTCTTTTCAAATGCTCCAGAGCAATACCAGGTCACGGAAAGTTATTTGTTTTTCTCTAGCCACCTCTCAGAGGTCACCCCATCAGTAGCTGGCACATATCAGATTTTGTTTGGATGCAGATAAGATTCTTGAGTGCAGCGTCTCAGTATTGACGCACACAGGATCGGTAGGCGTGCACACGGCTTGGCACCTTTCCACCAGCCATGTCTGCAAAAGCCAAGACAAGGCACACAAGACGTAGCCCTCCCGGGGGCTTCGGTGTGGCACACTAGAATATAGATATCTGGGGAAATCACTCCTCTGTGAGGGAAAAAGCACAGCCCTCTGCACAGGTGGGGAAGCCCACTCTGTGTCAGTGTCACGGCAGAGGCAGGCACATCTGGACGCAGCCCCCGGGGTTTCCTGTGTGGGGTTGACGGTAACTTCAGTAGTTGAATTTCTTTGGGCCAAGCTGCCGATAACCTTGGATGTCTCCAGCGAGCTGAGACCAGGGGAGGTGGCTCAGGCCGCCCTGTGGGGTGGGGGTGTTGGTGTCCTGCTGCAAAGAAGTCATTGGCATTGATTCAAATAAGTCAGCGTTGGGAGGAGAGAAGGCAGGGCTAGCTCGGCAGGGCGGTGGCAGTGGCCTGAGATTCAAAGTGAAACCTCTTAAAGGACATTGCCTCAGAACTGCTTGAATGGCCACAATGAACAACTTAATTGTTTATGTTTGCCCATGTCAGGCTCAGAGAAGCAAAGTGACTTGTCTCAGGTCACTCAGCAAGTAAGTGACTGGGCTGGGGCTTAGGGCCTTTCTGGGGACATTTTGAAGTCCTTGCGCTTCAAGGTTGTTAGGATAGAGATTGGGCATCTTTCCTAGTCTTCCTATGCCCCCCC
>NW_026071071.1:0-3011 GCF_014885135.2 Alexandromys fortis
TCTCTCTCTCTCTCTCTCTCTCTCTCTCTCTCTCTCTCTTTCCCGCACTCACCGTGAAGTGCTGCTCGCCGACGCTGCCCACCGAGAAGCAGTGGTCGCCGGGGTTCACGGCGCCGGTCAGCACCTGGTGCAGGTTCATAGCGGCGTCCCAGTCCCGCAACAGACGCCGCAGTCAGCTCATGCCTGGGCTCAGCCACCTCCCTGCGCCTTCCCCCTAGGGGCGGCGGCCGCGGAAGAACGGCGGCGGTGCCGGGCGCCCGAAGCCGCAGACGCTCGGTCGGGGCCCGCGGCTCATCCCGAGCCGGGCGGCCGAGGCCTGAAGGGGGCGGGCCGGGCGAGAGGGGGGGAGCGGGGGCGGCGCCGCGCTGCTCTGCACCTGTCACGGCCGCCCAGGTGAAGCGCGGCCACCGCACACCGATCTGCCCCGGCCCGGAGCTCCCCGCGGAACCGCGCTGTCCGCACGCAACGCCCGAGCCGGGTCAGCGGCACTCGCAGCCCGAGAGGCCCCGCGGCACGAGCAGCTCCCACCAGACCGGCGGCGCCTTCCCGGCCGCGCGCCCGCAGTCCTCGCCAGCTGACACCGCTCGCGACGCGGCTCCAGCCTCTGCGCCAAAGCATCGCGAGACTTCCCTCTGCGATCCCGAGGGCCCCACTGCACACGCAGCGGCAACGCCTCCTCTAGGCGAGGGTTAGCCAATCCGGGGACGCGGGAGTACCTAGAGCCCCGCCCCATGCTGAGGAGAGGCCAATCTCTTTGAGGCTTGTGGAGGAGCCTGCGAGCCTTTGGCGTCCTGAGCCTTGCGCCAACAGTCAGAGCCGAGACTTACCGAAAAGTTACCTAGCTGTGCTTTTGGTGAGGGGTCAACCTAACTGCTGGGACAGAAAGTTCAACAGGGAGAAGTTGTCGTTTCCTTGACCCTAGCGTCCTACAAGTCCCAAGATGCACCGCTTCCCACAGTCACCCCCGTGATACTCTGTAAAAGTGACCATTGAAACCTTTTCAGCCTTGTCGCGGTTTTTCCGGCGCCTTTCCAAGTCACTAAATTTAGAAAGGCTTAAGCTCTTCAGTAATACTAGTTGATGTATTTTTAATATAGACACCATTCTTTTACAGTAGTGCCGATAATAATGACCCACCAGTCCTACTTTGTTTTGGAAAGAGAACCCAAGAATCTCAAAATGAATTGTCAGGCACCAGTGGTGACATCCAGTGCTCATTATGTTTTGACACCAGTTTCATATTATTATTAACAAAAGTCTGCCCAAATGGCTTTCCCTCGTAGGGACAGACTGTTCTTGTCCCCTCCATCGCAAATGACTGGCACGAGCTTAATCCAGAGTGTTCGAGAAAAGTTTCAAATGGATGAGTATGATATTGAACTTTGCTGCAGTAATATTGACAGAGGTGAGAGGTCAGACACACAGCTCAGCGCTGACACTCTCGGCTGCCTAAGGAGTTTGCCTAGTTTACAAACTTCAAGCCAAACCGGAATTTGGAGCTTGGGTGCAGAAAAGAATTTCAGGACTTTCCAGTTCGTGAAGCACAGGTGAGGTTTAATAAAAATATTTTAATATTGGTTTAAGTGCGAGTGTTGATAGAGCAGTATTCAGAAAGAGAACACACCCAAATGATGGTATGGGCTCCTCAAGGGATGGGGTTCCTGGGGCTAGAATTGTTTTAGTCATACAAACCATTTTGGAGACTCTCAAGTTACACCTCAAAAGGTTGCTAACAATGTATCTTCCTCCTTTTCTCTTTCTTTTGATAAGAGAGATTAGAAAGTGTCCCTGGAAATAACGTCAAAGGAACTGGACTCTGAAAGGATGAAGCCAGAAGTTTCACAAAGTGTTTACTACATGAATTTATTTTCCTGTAAGTAGGTTTTGGGTGAGATTCCTAGAAAATTTGAGGTTTAAAAAGAAAGGTCTTGGCCTGGCGGTGGTGGTGTACGCCTTTAATCCCAGCACTCGTGAGGCAGAGGCAAGCGGATCTCTGTGAGCTCAAGGCCAGCCTGGACTACAAGAGCTAGTTCCAAGACAGGAACCAAAAGCTACAGAGAAACCCTGTCTCGAAAATCCAAAAAAAAAAAAAAAAAAGAAAGAAAAAGAAAAAGGTCTTGAACAATTGTTAATTGTGCTAGAATTCTTGAATTTTTCCTAGAAGTAGGTTTCAACCAGTTTCCAGGATGAAGGGCTCTTCTCCCTTCTCCTATCATTTCAAATATTCCTGTTTTTCTATCCTGCCTCCAAATGATTTCACATTGGAGCTTAGAGAGAGTGTGTTTGGATGAGGCCCTGTATTATATCTGATTTACTGGAGAGAGAGAGAGAGGGAGAGAGAGAGGGAGAGAGAGAGAGAGAGAGAGAGAGAGAGAGAGAGAGAGAGAATCAGTCCTCTAGAGGCAGAGGCAGAAGCAGAACAATGATGACTTCCAGGCCATCCTGGGCTACAGAGAGAGAGACACTGTCTCAAAATTAAAAAAAAAAAATGAAGATGCTTAAAACTAATATGACGTCGAATGTTCTTCTGTATATGTGTTGCTTTTATTGGCTAATGAATAAAGCTACTTTGGCCTATGACAGGGCAGAATATAGCCAGGCTGGAAGGTGTTAGGCTGGGAGCCTAGGCCCCAGTAGTCCCTGCCATCTATCTCAGCCCCCAGGCCTGGTCTGGACTTCAAATCCCAGCAGGCCAGTCCTGACTCCTCCCTGGGGGTGGGGTCAGGACCACTCCCCAGGGTACTTGTTGCGGGAGGTCCTTCCGCCCCTCCAACCAATAGCTGCTGTGATACCAGCCCATTGGGGCGTGGTCTCTCTCCCTTTAAAAAAGCGGCTATTTCCTCTGCTCGCTCTCTTCACTTCCTGCTCCACCGGAGACTAGATTCCCTTCCTGGTTGTGCAGATGGCTGTTGTCTGGGACGGTGATCTGTAAGTTTTCCCCTTTAAATAAATAACACCCTATTAATCATAACTCCAAACTGGTGTGGCCTTGTTCGTGACTTACGCCTTCA